>NC_134496.1:53945625-54136473 GCF_040206685.1 Ascaphus truei | reverse complement strand
GGTGGAGGGGAGGTGAAGGGGGGGTGGAGGGGAGGTGAAGGGGGGGGTGGAGGGAGGTGGAAGGGAAGGGAAGTGGAGTGAGGGGAGGTGAGGTGAAGGGGGGTGAGGGAAGGTGAAGGGGGGTGAGGGGAGGTGAAGGGGGGTGAGGGGAGGTGAAGGCCGCTCTCAGAATTATGTGAGGATGTTAAGAAAATAGAAAATCCTGATGAACTGGCAGAACTCATAAACATGAACCATGAACCGTCCGGCCGCTCACTCATACGTCCGGCAGCTCCCTCACTCGTCCGGCCGCTCCCACGTGTATCTGAGGCGGGAGGCAGCTTGTTGTGGCCGCTCCCCCGCTGTGTCCCGGGCGCTCGCTCCTCCGCTGACTGTAGCGGCCCCGGGGGGGGGGGGGGTGGAGGGGAGGTGATTTGAAGGGGGGTGAGGGGTGGGTGAAGGCCGCTCACTCACCCGTCCGGCCGCTCCCACGTGGAACTGAGGCGGGAGGCAGCTTGTTGTTGCCGCTCCCCCGCTGTGTCCCGGGCACTCGCTCCTCCGCTGACTGTAGCGGCGCCGGGGGGGGGGGGGGGGGTTTGAAAGCGCGGGAGACACGGGGAGAGGAGGAGGTGCTCGCGGGTGTGGAGGCTGATTTCGGGGAGGAAGAGGCGGAGGCTCCGGCGGGTATGTGAGCCCCCCCCCCCCGGGTTATCCCGGGTTATACATGCTGCTAATGTACACCCCCCCCCCTACTGTGTGTCCGTGTGTGTGTCCGTGTGTGTGTCCGTGTGTGTGTGTGTGTGTGTGTGTGTGTGTGTGTGTGTGTGTGTGTGTGTTTGTGTCCCTGTGTGTCCCTGTGTGTGTGTTTGTGTCCCTGTGTGTCCTTTGGGCCGTCACTCCGCCTCAGGCCAATGAGAGGTGTGCGGGGGCGGCCCAAGGGACCAATGAGATTTCCCCTAGGGACACCGGACATCCAGCAGGCAGGCAGGCAGGCTGGCATGCATGCATGCAGGCATACAGTGCTTTCACTAATATAGTATAAGATTCACAAACTGCATTTTAAAACTTTTTATCTTGTGAGTGCGATTCCCCCCCCCCCCTTCCATCCCTTCCCTAATTTTATAATAAATCACGCAGTATTATGCTATGGGCCGTGCGCTCTCTCTCTCTTTCTGTTTGTAGATATCCGTGGAGGTGGTTTATCCCTTGTGAGAGCAGCAGAAGATCCCGTGCACACATCCTATACCTCCTATTATGGACTGATCATTGAAGGACTGGTTGGATTTTATATTATAACTTTACACTTATTTTTCATTTTTTCACTTTTTCAGCACTTTTTTAGCACTTTTTGCACAATTTTTATTTTTATTTTTTCACCCACATTAATGTATTATTCTATGGTGTTGTTTTAAGTATATTTGTTTATCATGCTTAGTATTTAACAGTTTTTTCACATATGTATATTTTGATTTTCAAACACATTTAGGAATCTTACACATTTTTTGGATATAATATATTAGCACTACAGTTTATTTTTACACGTAGTATTAGAGTATTTTTCTGGCGCCACATTTTTTGTTTTATATATATATATATATATATATATATAATATATATATATATATATATATATATATATATTTTGAGGTTCACAGTTATTATATTATATGTTTTCTATCACCTTTATTATTTTATTATTAGAAGCGCCCGGTGTCAATCTTTTTTTGTTCTAATACATTACATGTCTTTTGGCAAACAAGTAGTTAAAAGGCAGGTGCCCCGGCCGGTGTAGCATAGTCAGCAGCAAAGCGTGGGTAAAAATATCTTTCCCACCGAGTAAGTTCTGAAATAAAGTGATGAGGTAAACGCACGGACTGATACTCCGTCACCAGGAGACTGTTTGCTTGGGAACACAGAACCTTATCTGATTCGTTATTCAGGAAAAGCACCAATGACCAATGACCACTCAAGTAGTAAGGGAAGATGCTGAGGTACTGTGTTAAAAATCTCTCAGGTATCCATGACCTGTTTTTAATAACCTCGGAAAGGGTATACTGTAAATGATGTCAGATGATACGTGTTAAAAATATCCTGTATAACCAATATTAACATATGACAGAAACATAAAGGACACTGACATTGTCCGTAAGGTCTCTGCATCTATTTTGGAAAATGAAGTAAGTGACCAGTTGTTTTTCAGCCGATGTCTCTTGCAGACGTAGACGAACATTATTTTGTACGGACTTTTCTGCAAATGTACTTAGTTACACAGTAACTATGTAAAATAATATATTTAAAAAAAAAGGGGGGGGGGGGCAGGCAAAGAATCACATTCTCAAAATAATGGTTACAGAGGCTGGGTTGATGATAACATGGTTGCGAGAACACCGTGCATTATAAATGGTCAGAAAGTATTTTCAGTGCAGTAGCACTCTTTGATGAATGAGACAATACCAGACGGCTTTATCTGTTCTTGATGACATTTGGGAAAAATCCATTTTTGGAGCATTTAAAAACAACATTCTTTTTTGCTTTCAATGCACATTATAAGAGCAATAACACCAATAAAGGCCTGCTCTGAGGGATTTAAGTGCATTTCTGAGGAACTGAGGGTTCATCTCTCCCCTTCAGCCTACATCTGCGCCCTAACACAGCACCTTGCAGGCCTATCCTACCTTTCCTAACACAGCACATTGTAGGTCTGTCCTACCTCTCCTAACACAGGACATTGCAGGTCTGTCCTACCTCTCCTAACACAGCACATTGCAGGCCTATCCTACCTCTCCTAACACAGCACATTGCAGGCCTATCCTACCTCTCCTAACACAGCACATTGCAGGCCTATCCTACCTCTCCTAACACTAGGGTGACCAGATTTTGAAAATGAAAAACCGGGACATTTTTTTTTTTACATAACAGTTTATTTATTGTAGTACACTTATACTTACGACCATTAGTCTTTGTTACATAGTTGTGTGTGTGTGTGTTGACCTCACTAATCGAACAAAAAAAACCCAGATGTGAATGATTCTGAACCCCTTAACCAGTGTCTGGATGCCCTCTCTTCACAATTTCTAAAGCAGCAATCCCGCCTGAGACAGAGAGAGAGAGAGGGTGAGAGAGACAGAGAGAGAGAGAGAGGGTGAGAGAGACAGAGAGAGAGAGAGGGTGAGAGAGACAGAGAGAGAGAGAGGGTGAGAGAGACAGAGAGAGAGAGAGGGTGAGAGAGACAGAGAGAGAGAGAGGGTGAGAGAGACAGAGAGAGAGAGAGGGTGAGAGAGACAGAGAGAGAGAGAGGGTGAGAGAGACAGAGAGAGAGAGAGAGAGAGGGTGAGAGAGACAGAGAGAGAGAGAGGGTGAGAGAGACAGAGAGAGAGAGAGGGTGAGAGAGACAGAGAGAGAGAGAGGGTGAGAGAGACAGAGAGTGAGAGAGACAGAGAGTGAGAGAGACAGAGAGAGAGAGTGACAGAGAGAGAGTGACAGAGAGAGAGAGCGTGACAGAGAGAGAGAGAGCGTGACAGAGAGAGAGAGCGTGACAGAGAGAGAGAGCGTGACAGAGAGAGAGAGAGCGTGACAGAGAGAGAGAGAGCGTGACAGAGAGAGAGAGAGCGTGACAGAGAGAGAGAGCGTGACACAGAGAGAGAGAGAGGGTGACACAGAGAGAGAGAGAGAGAGGGTGACACAGAGAGAGAGAGGGTGACACAGAGAGAGAGAGGGTGACACAGAGAGAGAGAGAGAGGGGGTGACACAGAGAGAGAGAGGGGGTGACACAGAGAGAGAGAGAGGGTGACACAGAGAGAGAGAGAGGGTGACACAGAGAGAGAGAGAGGGTGACACAGAGAGAGAGAGAGGGTGACACAGAGAGAGAGAGAGGGTGACACAGAGAGAGAGGGTGACACAGAGAGAGAGAGAGGGTGACACAGAGAGAGAGAGAGGGTGACACAGAGAGAGAG
Organism: Ascaphus truei; assembly: GCF_040206685.1. Taxonomy (NCBI): domain Eukaryota; kingdom Metazoa; phylum Chordata; class Amphibia; order Anura; family Ascaphidae; genus Ascaphus; species Ascaphus truei. The sequence continues at coordinate 54,132,541 of NC_134496.1, read as the reverse complement.
AGAGGGTGACACAGAGAGAGAGAGAGAGGGTGACACAGAGAGAGAGAGAGGGTGACACAGAGAGAGAGAGGGTGACACAGAGAGAGAGAGAGGGTGACACAGAGAGAGAGAGAGAGGGTGACACAGAGAGAGAGAGAGGGTGACACAGAGAGAGAGAGAGTCTGACACAGAGATAGAGAGGGTGACAGAGAGAGAGAGAGAGGGTGACAGAGAGAGAGAGGGTGACAGAGAGAGAGAGAGAAGGTGACAGAGGGTGAGAGAGACAGAGGGTGAGAGAGACAGAGACAGAGAGACAGAGAGAGAGAGAGAGAGAGGGACAGAGAGGGAGAGGGTGAGAGGGTGAGGGTGAGAGGGTGAGGGAGAGAGGGAGACAGACACGGGTACACACACACACACACTGGCACACACACACACACTGGCACACACACACACACACTGGTACACACACACACACACACACACACACACACACACACTGGTACACACACACACACACACACACTGGTACACACACACACACACACACTGGTACACACACACACACACACACACACACTGGTACACACACACACACACACACACTGGTACACACACACACTGGTACACACACACACACACTGGTACACACACACACTGGTACACACACACACACTAGTACACACACACACTAGTACACACACACACTAGTACACACACACTAGTACACACACACACACACACACTGGTACACACCCACACACCCGTACACACACACACACACACACACACACACACACACACATTGGTACACACACACACACTGGTACACACACACACACACCCGTACACACACACACACACTGGTACACACACACACACACACACACACACACTGGTACACACACACACACACATTGGTACACACACACACACACTGGTACACACACACACACACTGGTACACACACACACACACTGGTACACACACACACACTGGTACACACACACACACACACACCCGTACACACACACACACACACACACACTGGTACACACACACTGGTACACACACACTGGTACACACACACACACTGGTACACACACACACACACTGGTACACACACACACACACACTGGTACACACACACACACTGGTACACACACACACACACGTACACACACACACACACACACACACTGGTACACACACACACACACACTGGTACACACATACACACACACTGGTACACACACACACACACACTGGTACACACACACACACACACTGGTACACACACACACACACACTGGTACACACACACACTGGTACACACACACACACTGGTACACACACACACTGGTACACACACACACACTGGTACACACACACACACACACGTACACACACACACACACACACTGGTACACACACACACACTGGTACACACACACACACTGGTACACACACACACTGGTACACACACACACACACCGGTACACACACACACACACACCGGTACACACACACACACACACACACCGGTACACACACACACACACCGGTACACACACACACACACACACACTGGTACACACACACACACATACACACACACACACTGGTACACACACACTGGTACACACACACACACACACACACACACACACACTGGTACACACACACTGGTACACTGGTACACACACACTGGTACACTGGTACACACACACACACACACACTCACACACTGGTACACACACTGGTACACTGGTACACACACAATGGTACACTGGTACACTGGTACACACACACACACACACACACAGGTACACACACACACAGACACTGGTACACACACACACACACACACACACACACACAGACTGGAGTACAGAGGCAGCCACGAGCAGGTGGCTCTCCGCCTCCCCCTGCACCGACCCCTGCGCCCATCTCCCGCACCTAGGGGAGGGGGGGATAGGAGCGCCGGGACACAAAGGTAAACTGCCGCCGCCCCCCTACACACACACTGGTACACACACACTGGTACACACACACTGGTACACACACACACACTGGTACACACACACACACACACACTGGTACACACACACACACACACTGGTACACACACACACACACACACACTGGTACACACACACACACACACTGGTACACACACACACACACACACACACACACTGGTACACACACACACACACACACTGGTACACACACACACACACTGGTACACACACACACACACTGGTACACACACACACACACACTGGTACACACACACACACACACTGGTACACACACACACACACTGGTACACACACACACACACTGGTACACACACACACACACACACACCGGTACACACACACACACACACACACACACACCGGTACACACACACACACACACACACACACACACACTGGTACACACACACACACACATACACACACACACACACACACACACTGGTACACACACACTGGTACACACACACTGGTACACACACACACACACTGGTACACACACACTGGTACACTGGTACACACACACTGTTACACTGGTACACTGGTACACTGGTACACACACACACACACACACACACACACTCACACACACACACACACACTGGTACACACACTGGTACACTGGTACACACACACACACACACTGGTACACACACACACACACACACACACACACACACACACACACACACACATACACAGGTACACACACACACACAGACACAGACACTGGTACACACACACACACACACACACACATATAGACTGGAGTACAGAGGCAGCCACGAGCAGGTGGCTCTTCGCCTCCCCCTGCACCCACCCCCGCGCCCATCTCCCGCACCTAGGGGAGGGGGGGATAGGAGCGCCGGGACACAAAGGTAAACTGCCGCCGCCCCCCCTCCCCCGGAGGGCAGCCACGGGCTCCCGGGGCAGAATGGGGGAACACCGCGCAGCCACCACTGCCAGCCCCCGCGCCCATCTCCCGAACCAAGGGGACAGGGGGGGGGGGAAGGGAGCACCAGGACAGGGGGCAAAGGATAAAAAACCCACCTCCTATCCCCCCGGGCGGGCAGAGGGGGGGAAACACCGCGCAGAAGAGCCAGGAGCCGCGGGCAGACACACACCACGTGTGCTCTGCCGCAGGAAGCGGAAGCCCTGCCCCCAGGCAAGCTGGTCCTGCCCACCGCCCCCAGCCCCCAGCCCCCAGGCACCCTTCCTTCCATCCATTCCACATGCCGGTCCTTGGTGAAGGATGATGCCGGGGGGCGGGGCTTAATGCCGGGACGCTGGGGATTGGCCAACAAGGTAGGAAACTGCCGAGGGGGGGGGGGGGGGGGGTTGGCATTAAAAAAAAAAAAAATACTTACCAGCAGGGCTGCTGCAGTCTCCTCCTCTGCGCCGCCGCCGCAGACTCGCGCACAGCGCACCGCAGCTTACTCGCGCACCGCCGGCGACAAAAAAAATAAAAATGGGGACACATTGAGGAAAATCCGGGACATTTCCGGTACACACAGAAAATCGGTACAGCTCCCGAAAAACCGGGACTGTACCGGCAAAAGGGGGACGGGTGGTCACCCTACCTAACACAGCACATTGCAGTCCTATCCTACCTCTCCTAACACAGCACATTGCAGGCCTGTCCTACCTCTTCTAACACAGCACATTACAGGCCTGTCCTACCTCTAACACAGCACATTGCAGGCCTATCCTACCTCTTCTAACAGCACATTGCAGGCCTATCCTACCTCTCCTAACACAGCACATTGTAGGCCTATCCTACCTCCTAACACAGCACATTGCAGGCCTATCCTACCTCTCCTAACACAGCACATTGCAGGCCTGTCCTACCTCTTCTAACACAGCACATTGCAGGCCTATCCTACCTCTCCTAACACAGCACATTGCAGGCCTGTCCTACCTCTTCTAACACAGCACATTGCAGGCCTATCCTACCTCTCCTAACACAGCACATTTCAGGCCTATCCTACCTCCTAACACAGCACATTGCAGGCCTATCCTACCTCTCCTAACACAGCACATTGTAGGCCTATCCTACCTCTTCTAACACAGCACATTGCAGGCCTATCCTATCTCTCCTAACACAGCACATTGCAGGCCTGTCCTACCTCTAACACAGCACATTGCAGGCCTATCCTACCTCTTCTAACACAGCACATTGCAGGCCTATCCTACCTCTCCTAACACAGCACATTGCAGGCCTATCCTACCTCTCCTAACACAGCACATTGCAGGCCTGTCCTACCTCCTAACACAACACATTGCAGGCCTATCCTACCTCTCCTAACACAGCACATTGTAGGCCTATCCTACCTCTTCTAACACAGCACATTGCAGGCCTATCCTATCTCTCCTAACACAGCACACTGCAGGCCTATCCTACCTTTCCTAACACAGCACATTGCAGGCCTATCCTACCCCTCCTAACACAACACATTGCAGGCCTAACCTACCTCTCATAACATAGCACATTGCAGGCCTAACCTACCTCTCCTAACACAGCACATTGCAGGCCTATCCTACCTCTGACACAGCACATTACAGGTCTGTCCTACCTCTCCTAAGACAGCACATTGCAGGCCTATCCTACCTCTTCTAACACAGCACATTGCAGGCCTATCCTATCTCTCCTAACACAGCACATTGCAGGCCTATCCTACCTTTCCTAACACAGCACATTGCAGGCCTATCCTACCTCTGACACAGCACATTACAGGTCTGTCCTACCTCTCTTAACACAGCACATTGCAGGCTTATCCTACCTCTCCTAACATAGCACATTGCAGGCCTATCCTACCTCTTCTAACACAGCACATTGCAGGCCTATCCTATCTCTCCTAACACAGCACATTGCAGGCCTATCATATCTCTCTTAACACAGCACATTGCAGGCTGTCCTAGCTCTCTAACACAACACATTGCAGGCCTGTCCTACCTCTCGTAACACAGCACATTGCAGGCTATCCTAGCTCTCTAACACAGCACATTGCAGGCCTATCCTACCTCTCCTAACACAGCACATTGCAGGCATGTACTACCTCTCCTACCACAACAATTTTAATCTTGTCTGTAAATGTTACATATAATACAATAATATATCTCTAACTGCCCATGAAATATCTGTAAATTGAATTTATTACCTCTGTTTATTTAATATAAACCTGTATTGTCATAACTTTGTACCCAGGAAATGCTTGAAAACAAGAAGTAACTCTTAATGTATTACTTCCTGGTAAAACATTTATATAAATAAATAATTCAGAACACACCACGAGTGGCATTTACAAAGGCGGATAAGGGTTAGCATAGAGATTCCAGCAGTACTACGAATCTGCTTCCTTTGCTAATAGCTCATTCACAGCTGGTGTTCTGAAATCGAGTGCATTTTCCGATACTATTTCACGGGCTCCTGCATATGATGGAAAACCAGAGGTTTTTCTATCCTGCCGCAGTGCAGTAGCTGAGATGAAGCCATTGCAAATACAGTGCAAGTTAATAAGCTTCGTAATATAGACGCATGAAGCACAGAGGTGCACTTGTTGGGGCGCAGTTGATTGCTCTCATTGGTAAATGTACATAATATGGAAAATAAACATGAGAGAATATATATGGTGCAGTATAGAGTTGATTTTTTTTTTAATAACATGGTGCACGTAGACAAGGTTACACCTAAAAGTTGATTCCAGCTTATGCAGGTCAGTGCTGTTGGTTACATAGTTACATAGTTACATAGTAGATGAGGTTGAAAAAAAGACGTGTCCATCAAGTTCAACCTATGCTAAATTTAGACAACAGATACTTTATCCTATATCTATACTTACTTATTGATCCAGAGGAAGGCAAATAAAAAAAGCCAGTGACATATCATCCAATGATATCTCATAAGGGGAAATAAATTCCTTCCTGACTCCAAGAATTGGCAATCGCATTACTCCCTGGATCAACATTCTTGCCATGTTTACTTATTTGGTATATCCCTGTATACCTTTCATTTCTAAAAAGATGTCCAACCTTTTTTTTGAACAAATCTATTGTATCTGCCATCACAGTCTCCATGGGTAACGAATTCCACATTTTAACTACCCTTACTGTAAAGAACCCTTTCCTTTGTTGCTGGTGAAATCTCCTTTCCTTCAACCATAAGGGATGCCCGAGTCCTTTGTACTGCCCTTGTACTGTCCCCGAATATATTTGTATATAGTTATCATATCCCCTCTTAGACGCCTCTTTTCTGATGTAAATAAATCTAATTTAGCTAGCCTCTCCTCATAAGTTATATTGCCCATCCACTTTATTAATTTGGTGGCTCTTCTCTGCACTCTCTAGTTCCATAATGTATTTTCTAAGGAGTGGTGCCCAAAAGTGTACTCCATATTCAAGGTGTGGTCTTACTAATGCTTTATAAAGGGCCATAGTTATGTTTACTTCCCTTCCATCCATTGCCCGATTAATGCAAGATAAGATCTTGTTTGCCTTTGCAGCTACTGCATGACTTTGGGCACTATTGCTAAACCTGCTATCAACAAGCACTTCTAAATCCTTCTCCATCAAGGATTCCACCAATTTATTCCAATTTCATTTGTAAGTCATCTGTTTATTCTTGTTTTCCCAAATGCTTGTTTCCCAACCTTACATTTATCTGTACTAAACCTCATCTGCCATTTACCTGCCCAAGTTTCCAGTCTCTCCAAGTCCTTCTGGAGAGAAATTACACCCTGCTCTGATTCTACTGCCTTACACAATTTAGTATCACCAGCAAAGATGGAGACTTTGCTCTCGATGCCAACCTCAAGGTCATTAATATACAAGTTAAAAAGCAGGGGTCCCAGTACCGATCCCTGAGGTACTCCACTCACGACCTTAGCCCAGCCTGAAAAGGTCCATTTATGACAACCCTCTGTTGTCTGTCCTTTAACCAGTTTTCAGTCCAGGTGCATATATTTTTATGGAGTCCAATTGTCTTTATTTTGTACATCAACCTCTTATGTGGAACCATATCAAAAGCCTTTGCAAAATCTAAGTAGACCACATCAACGGCATTAGCCTGGTCGAAATTCCTACTTATCCTTCATAAATCCATGCTGACTATTATTAAAAGTGTTGTTTTCCATTAGGTATTCCTGAATATTATCCCGTATTAAACCTTCAAGTAGTTTCCCCACTATTGAAGTCAGGCTTACGGGTCTGTAATTCCCTGGTTGTGATCTAGCTCCCTTTTTAAATATAGGCACCACATCTGCTTTACGCCAATCTTGTGGTACTGAGCCTATGGAAATAGAGTCCTTGAATACTAAATATAATGGTTTGGCTATTACTGAGCTTAACTCCTTGACAACTCTTGGATGTATGCCATCGGGGCCAGGCCAGGGGATTCAGACCGCCAGTGTGGCTATCTGGCTGGGAAGGTTTTCAAATCAAATCGGCGTTCTTTCTCCACGGCGAGCTCCCTCGCGTCGTGCCTTTGTTCTGGCCACCTATGATGTCACAGCCGCGTCCTCCGAGAGTGGCAGTCTCTCACTCCAGTCCTGTTCTAAGCTAGTGCACCGACTCCGCCCACCCATATAATTAAAATAACGATAATAATAGCCTATCAGGCCCTCCCCTTGATCTAGCGTGGTGTGGAAGAAGACCAGCGAGGTGGGAGGGCCTTTCCTGGAGATCTGATTCATTTCCTGGAGTGAGGAACAGCTTCCAAAGAGTGAGAGCCCAACGGGACTGGAACACGCTTGAAAGAAACCTCTGAGTGCATAGAGTATCCTTTAATCCAGGGGTGTGCAAACCTTTTCCCCTGTGCCCCCTACCGGCTCTTTTCAAGAAGGTCATAGTTTCGTAAGGATTTAAACGTATGTAACCACGCTAAGTAATAGCCGCACCTCATACATTTACAGGAGAGATACGTGTGGGACTAGTCTTCCATTCATGTCATTAAGGCGCTGGGTATTATACATACTCTTAGGCCGGGATTAATTTATCGCTTATATTAAAAAAAAGTTATAGTGGGTGACAAAAGTGACGAAACCCTCCACCGTGTACAGTAAATAAAAATACCACTTGTGCGTTTTGCACGTCTCAGACAGACCTGCAACCCGACCTGTCTGAGACGTGCAAAATGCACCACAAGTGGTATTTCTATTTATCTCATAGTAACACAACTCCCACAGATTGCTTTTCAATCATACAGTGTGTCATTTGTGCAATAATGGCTTTTTCAAAGTATGTATACCACTGAAGAAATTGGGTCAGCTGTGAGCTTTCCGATACTGAATGTTCTCTGAAAATGGAGATTCCCAAACGTGTAAAGAAGCACAAAGCTCGAAGCAGGGGCCATGGATCTGTAGACAGCGCTTCTGCTGTATATCATTTTTAGAAGTTGTTATAAGACGTTTCCATCGCTAGTACCAAATTGGATCAGAGAAACGAATAGACACAATGCCGTTTTTCTTTTTCTAACCAGTTAGTTTCAGTAGTATGCAGAAGATAAAAGAGAGGACGATTTCTTGACATTTAGGGATTTATTCTATATCCCCCGAAGTGGCCAATTGGGCAATTTTGGCTGAATTCTCCCATTGACTACAAGCTCCGTAAAGTCAAATGTTGTGGTAGTTCAGTTTGAAATGTATACTAGTACTGTAATATGTACATTTTACTAAAAGGTAACATGTATTACAGTGTCCGTCCTATTTAAAATAAAATAATGGTTGTAACAGTGTACGTTTCAGATTTTCTAATTAGCAACCCGCTTGCTGCCAGATGGGGCTATAATATATTGCAATATCATTGCCTGTGACATGGGTTGCTGATTGGTTAACAGTAGCAAAATATAAGAAATAATTAGTTACAAAGCTCATTATAATAAATATGTATATATATATTTTTTTTTTACTTGCAAGTTTCTATTGAGATTTGAGGGGGAAGGGGTACAGAAACCAAATTGGGGTGCAGGAGCAGCATGTGGGAAGGGAGTGGGAAAATAAAATACAGCTTAAGATTCATACAATGGGTTATGAGTTAATATGTATTTTTTAATATACAGTCCAAATCTTTTCTGTGCAGGTTTTCAGTCTATTCTCAGTCTTCGGGCTATGTGTAATTAAAGAAATCCTTGCGTGCATATTAAAATTCCAGAGAGCTCTGCCTTTATAAAAACTTCTGTCTTTTGCCACTCCCAAAACTGTTCCAATGTTTACTGTACTTATAGAAAGGGCCTTCATTGGGCCTTTCTTCTCTTCTTTTCTTCTAAGAATTAAAGAACTAACTTTTTTTTTTCTTTTTATGTTTTGTAAAAATATCCCCAGCCCAGGTGATTTTGGCAGCCGGTAGATCCTGCAGACAAAGCCAGACTTTCCAGAACTGAGAGCGAAATTGTGTTTAATACAGGCAGAAAAGTGACTACAATGTGCCTGCCATTCTTTACTGTATACTGTATACTGTCCGTAGCAGTTCATATGTTCATCATGTAAACTCTTGCAAACAGTGGCTTGCTGAGTTCCACGTTTGTTTCATTTTGCTATACATGTTGACAAAGTATTCCATATTACATTCCTTATCAAAATAATAAAAATACATCTTTTCATCGACTACATCGGGTAACGCAACTCCGCTCCTCAAATATTCAGCTTGCAGAGCTGGGGGATTTATCCCCATTTCTCTATATGTGACAGGGGTTCCTGTCTTCTCTGGAGCACCCAGTAACCTCTTACTAGTGCTTTCTCTATCGGGGTGCAGTACCTTCCCTTGTCTTTGCATGTATTAACCCTTACGCCACACAGTAGCCTGTACACTACTTGCTTTTCAGTTTCATTATGATCCATTGTGTTCCCTCAAACTGATCCCAGTCATTCTGAAAACTATTACCTGTCTCGGACTGTACCTTGTATTTAGATACATAGTTACTTTGCAGCAGAGGTGCTCCTTACCTGAACAGGTAGGAAGTGCTGGAAACAGACATCTCTGTAACGGACCATATATCTACCATACCGTATATCTAGCATACCATATATCTACCATAACATATATCTACCATACCGTATATCTAGCATACCATATATCTAGCATACCATATATCTAGCATACCATATATCTACCACAACATATATCTACCATACCATATATCTAGCATACCGTATATCTAGCATACCGTATATCTAGCATACCGTATATCTAGCATACCGTATATCTAGCATACCGTATATCTAGCATACGTATATCTAGCATACCGTATATCTAGCATACCATATATCTACCATACCGTATATCTACCATACCGTATATCTAGCATACCATATACCTAGCATACCATATATCTAGCATACCGTATATATCTAGCATACCGTATATATCTAGCATACCGTATATCTAGCATACCGTATATCTAACATACCATATATCTACCATACCACATATCTACCATACCATATATCTGAACAAGCTTTTAGTAATGGCGCTGCAGTGAATTGAAGGCAGGGCATATACACGTGGTCAGAATCTTTGTACTGAAATCCCTGCATTCATAAAAACAACTCACTCACCTACTCATTGCTTTTATAACCACTGCAGGTTGTCAGTTTAGACTTTAAAATCAGTGAAAGCACCAAGTCATTTCATGGACAGAAAAGTAGCTGAAAAAAATGACCTCAGCGGCAGATTTGAACTTGATCTGAACTTAGACTATTTAGATAGAAAAGTTAGCAAACAACTTGCACATAATACCTTTTATTGAACAAAGTGAAGCCTATTTCTTTCAGAAAAGCTGTGTTTCTTGGCAGTTCATGTCTAAAACAATCCTACACAGTCCTGCAACTCATGAAAATTGGGCTTAATAAAAAAGCACGAACTGTATCACCCTGACTTATTTCCTGTGATTTTATGGTCCGACATCTTGCACTGAATTACAGTGACATGGGCTGCTGATACAGACACAGACACAGTCAGCAATCACAATACATTACAGTAACATGGGCTGCTGATACAGACACACAGACACAGTCAGCAATCACAATGCATTACAGTAACATGGGCTGCTGATACAGACACAGACACAGTCAGCAATCACAATACATTACAGTAACACGGGCTGCTGATACAGACACACAGACACAGTCAGCAATCACAATGCATTACAGTAACATTGGCTGCTGATACAGACACAGATACAGTCAGCAATCACAATACATTACAGTAACACGGGCTGCTGATACAGACACACAGACACAGTCAGCAATCACAATGCATTACAGTGACACGGGCTGCTGATACAGACACAGTCAGCAATTACAATGCATTACAGTAACACGGGCTGCTGATACAGACACAGACACAGTCAGCAATCACAATGCATTACAGTGACACGGGCTACTGATACAGACACACAGACACAGTCAGCAATCACAATGCATTACAGTAACATGGGCTGCTGATACAGACACACAGACACAGTCAGCAATCACAATGCATTACAGTGACATGGGCTGCTGATACAGACACAGACACCGTCAGCAATCACAATGCATTACAGTGACACGGGCTGCTGATACAGACACACAGACACATTCAGCAATCACAATGCATTACAGTGACACGGGCTGCTGATACAGACACACAGACACATTCAGCAATCACAATGCATTACAGTGACACGGGCTGCTGATACAGACACAGACACAGTAAGCAATCACAATGCATTACAGTGACACGGGCTGCTGATACAGACACACAGACACAGTCAGCAATCACAATGCATTACAGTAACACGGGCTGCTGATACAGACACACAGACACATTCAGCAATCACAATGCATTACAGTGACACGGGCTGCTGATACAGACACACAGACACAGTCAGTAATCACAATGCATTACAGTGACATGGGCTGCTGATACAGACACACAGACACAGTCAGCAATCACAATGCATTACAGTGACATGGGCTGCTGATACAGACACAGACACCGTCAGCAATCGCAATGCATTACAGTGACACGGGCTGCTGATACAGACACACAGACACATTCAGCAATCACAATGCATTACAGTGACACGGGCTGCTGATACAGACACACAGACACATTCAGCAATCACAATGCATTACAGTGACACGGGCTGCTGATACAGACACAGACACAGTAAGCAATCACAATGCATTACAGTGACACGGGCTGCTGATACAGACACACAGACACAGTCAGCAATCACAATGCATTACAGTAACACGGGCTGCTGATACAGACACACAGACACATTCAGCAATCACAATGCATTACAGTGACACGGGCTGCTGATACAGACACACAGACACAGTCAGCAATCACAATGCATTACAGTAACACGGGCTGCTGATACAGACACAGGCACAGTCAGCAATCACAATGCATTACAGTGACACGGGCTGCTGATACAGACACACAGACACAGTCAGCAATCACAATGCATTACAGTGACACGGGCTGCTGATACAGACACACAGACACAGTCAGCATTCACAATGCATTACAGTGACACGGGCTGCTGATACAGACACACAGACACAGTCAGCATTCACAATGCATTACAGTGACACGGGCTGCTGATACAGACACAGTCAGCATTCACAATGCATTACAGTGACATGGGCTGCTGATACAGACACAGACACAGTCAGCAATCACAATGCATTACAGTGACATGGGCTGCTGATACAGACACAGACACAGTCAGCATTCACAATGCATTACAGTGACATGGGCTGCTGATACAGACACACAGACACAGTCAGCATTCACAATGCATTACAGTAACACGGGCTGCTGATACAGACACACAGACACAGTCAGCAATCACAATGCATTACAGTGACACGGGCTGCTGATACAGACACAGACACAGTCAGCAATCACAATGCATTACAGTAACACGGGCTGCTGATACAGACACAAAGACACAGTCAGCAATCACAATGCATTACAGTAACACGGGCTGCTGATACAGACACACAGACACAGTCAGCAATCACAATGCATTACAGTAACACGGGCTGCTGATACAGACACAGACACATTCAGCAATCACAATGCATTACAGTGACACGGGCTGCTGATACAGACACACAGACACAGTCAGCAATCACAATGCATTACAGTAACACGGGCTGCTGATACAGACACAGGCACAGTCAGCAATCACAATGCATTACAGTGACACGGGCTGCTGATACAGACACACAGACACAGTCAGCAATCACAATGCATTACAGTGACACGGGCTGCTGATACAGACACACAGACACAGTCAGCATTCACAATGCATTACAGTGACACGGGCTGCTGATACAGACACACAGACACAGTCAGCATTCACAATGCATTACAGTGACACGGGCTGCTGATACAGACACAGTCAGCATTCACAATGCATTACAGTGACATGGGCTGCTGATACAGACACAGACACAGTCAGCAATCACAATGCATTACAGTGACATGGGCTGCTGATACAGACACAGACACAGTCAGCAATCACAATGCATTACAGTAACACGGGCTGCTGATACAGACACACAGACACAGTCAGCAATCACAATGCATTACAGTAACATGGGCTGCTGATACAGACACAGACAGTCAGCATTCACAATGCATTACAGTGACATGGGCTGCTGATACAGACACAGACACAGTCAGCATTCACAATGCATTACAGTGACATGGGCTGCTGATACAGACACACAGACACAGTCAGCATTCACAATGCATTACAGTAACACGGGCTGCTGATACAGACACACAGACACAGTCAGCAATCACAATGCATTACAGTGACACGGGCTGCTGATACAGACACAGACACAGTCAGCAATCACAATGCATTACAGTAACACGGGCTGCTGATACAGACACAAAGACACAGTCAGCAATCACAATGCATTACAGTAACACGGGCTGCTGATACAGACACACAGACACAGTCAGCAATCACAATGCATTACAGTAACACGGGCTGCTGATACAGACACAGACACATTCAGCAATCACAATGCATTACAGTAACACGGGCTGCTGATACAGACACAGACACAGTCAGCAATCACAATGCATTACAGTGACACGGGCTGCTGATACAGACACACAGACACAGTCAGCAATCACAATGCATTACAGTGACACGGGCTGCTGATACAGACACAGACACAGTCAGCAATTCACAATGCATTACAGTGACACGGGCTGCTGATACAGACACACAGACACAGTCAGCAATCACAATGCATTACAGTAACACGGGCTGCTGATACAGACACACAGACACAGTCAGCAATCACAATGCATTACAGTAACACGGGCTGCTGATACAGACACAGACACAGTCAGCAATCACAATGCATTACAGTGACACGGGCTGCTGATACAGACACACAGACACAGTCAGCAATCACAATGCATTACAGTAACATGGGCTGCTGATACAGACACACAGACACAGTCAGCAATCACAATGCATTACAGTGACACGGGCTGCTGATACAGACACAGACACAGTCAGCAATCACAATGCATTACAGTAACACGGGCTGCTGATACAGACACACAGACACAGTCAGCAATCACAATGCATTACAGAGACACGGGCTGCTGATACAGACACGGACACAGTCAGCAATCACAATGCATTACAGTGACACGGGCTGCTGATACAGACACACAGACACAGTCAGCAATCACAATGCAGTACAGTAACACGGGCTGCTGATACAGACACACAGACACAGTCAGCAATCACAATGCATTACAGTGACACGGGCTGCTGATACAGACACACAGACACAGTCAGCAATCACAATGCATTACAGTAACACGGGCTGCTGATATAGACACAGACACAGTCAGCAATCACAATGCATTACAGTAACACGGGCTGCTGATACAGACACAGACACATTCAGCAATCACAATGCATTACAGTAACACGGGCTGCTGATACAGACACAGTCAGCAATCACAATGCATTACAGTAACACGGGCTGCTGATACAGACACACAGACACAGTCAGCAATCACAATGCCTTACAGTGACACGGGCTGCTGATACAGACACACAGACACAGTCAGCAATCACAATGCATTACAGTAACACGGGCTGCTGATACAGACACAGTCAGCAATCACAATGCATTACAGTAACACGGGCTGCTGATACAGACACAGACACAGTCAGCAATCACAATGCATTACAGTGACACGGGCTGCTGATACAGACACACAGACACAGTCAGCAATCACAATGCATTACAGTAACACGGGCTGCTGATACAGACACACAGACACAGTCAGCAATCACAATGCATTACAGTAACACGGGCTGCTGATACAGACACAGACACAGTCAGCAATCACAATGCATTACAGTGACACGGGCTGCTGATAAAGACACACAGACACAGTCAGCAATCACAATGCATTACAGTAACATGGGCTGCTGATACAGACACACAGACACAGTCAGCAATCACAATGCATTACAGTGACACGGGCTGCTGATACAGACACAGACACAGTCAGCAATCACAATGCATTACAGTAACACGGGCTGCTGATACAGACACACAGACACAGTCAGCAATCACAATGCATTACAGAGACACGGGCTGCTGATACAGACACGGACACAGTCAGCAATCACAATGCATTACAGTGACACGGGCTGCTGATACAGACACACAGACACAGTCAGCAATCACAATGCAGTACAGTAACACGGGCTGCTGATACAGACACACAGACACAGTCAGCAATCACAATGCATTACAGTGACACGGGCTGCTGATACAGACACACAGACACAGTCAGCAATCACAATGCATTACAGTAACACGGGCTGCTGATATAGACACAGACACAGTCAGCAATCACAATGCATTACAGTAACACGGGCTGCTGATACAGACACAGACACATTCAGCAATCACAATGCATTACAGTAACACGGGCTGCTGATACAGACACAGTCAGCAATCACAATGCATTACAGTAACACGGGCTGCTGATACAGACACACAGACACAGTCAGCAATCACAATGCCTTACAGTGACACGGGCTGCTGATACAGACACACAGACACAGTCAGCAATCACAATGCATTACAGTAACACGGGCTGCTGATACAGACACAGTCAGCAATCACAATGCATTACAGTAACACGGGCTGCTGATACAGACACAGACACAGTCAGCAATCACAATGCATTACAGTAACACGGGCTGCTGATACAGACACAGACACATTCAGCAATCACAATGCATTACAGTGTCACGGGCTGCTGATACAGACACACAGACACAGTCAGCAATCACAATGCATTACAGTAACACGGGCTGCTGATA
Source organism: Ascaphus truei (assembly GCF_040206685.1). Lineage (NCBI taxonomy): Eukaryota > Metazoa > Chordata > Amphibia > Anura > Ascaphidae > Ascaphus > Ascaphus truei. Next base: position 54,116,149 of record NC_134496.1, on the reverse strand, counting down.
CAGACACACAGACACAGTCAGCAATCACAATGCATTACAGTAACACAGGCTGCTGATACAGACACACAGACACAGTCAGCAATCACAATGCATTACAGTAACACGGGCTGCTGATACAGACACACAGACACAGTCAGCAATCACAATACATTACAGTAACATGGGCTGCTGATACAGACACACAGACACAGTCAGCAATCACAATCCATTACAGTAACATGGGCTGCTGATACAGACACACAGACACAGTCAGCAATCACAATGCATTACAGTGACACGGGCTGCTGATACAGACACAGACATAGTCAGCAATCACAATGCATTACAGTGACACGGGCTGCTGATACAGACACACAGACACAGTCAGCAATCACAATGCATTACAGTGACACGGGCTGCTGATACAGACACACAGACACAGTCAGCAATCACAATGCATTACAGTAACACGGGCTGCTGATACAGACACACAGACACAGTCAGCAATCACAATGCATTACAGTGACACGGGCTGCTGATACAGACACAGACACAGTCAGCAATCACAATGCATTACAGTAACACGGGCTGCTGATACAGACACACAGACACAGTCAGCAATCACAATACATTACAGTAACACGGGCTGCTGATACAGACACAGTCAGCAATCACAATGCATTACAGTGACACGGGCTGCTGATACAGACACACAGACACAGTCAGCAATCACAATGCATTACAGTGACATGGGCTGCTGATACAGACACAGACACAGTCAGCAATCACAATGCATTACAGTGACACGGGCTGCTGATACAGACACACAGACACAGTCAGCAATCACAATGCATTACAGTGACACGGGCTGCTGATACAGACACACAGACACAGTCAGCAATCACAATGCATTACAGTAACACAGGCTGCTGATACAGACACATTCAGCAATCACAATGCATTACAGTAACACGGGCTGCTGATACAGACACAGACACAGTCAGCAATCACAATGCATTACAGTGACACAGGCTGCTGATACAGACACACAGACACAGTCAGCAATCACAATGCATTACAGTAACACGGGCTGCTGATACAGACACATTCAGCAATCACAATGCATTACAGTAACACGGGCTGCTGATACAGACACAGACACAGTCAGCAATCACAATGCATTACAGTAACACGGGCTGCTGATACAGACACACAGACACAGTCAGCAATCACAATGCATTACAGTGACACGGGCTGCTGATACAGACACAGACACAGTCAGCAATCACAATGCATTACAGTAACACGGGCTGCTGATACAGACACAGACACATTCAGCAATCACAATGCATTACAGTAACACGGGCTGCTGATACAGAGACACAGTCAGCAATCACAATGCATTACAGTAACATGGGCTGCTGATACAGACACACAGACACAGTCAGCAATCACAATGCATTACAGTAACACGGGCTGCTGATACAGACACACAGACACATTCAGCAATCACAATGCATTACAGTGACAGGGGCTGCTGATACAGACATAGACACTGTCAGCAATCACAATGCATTACAGTAACACGGGCTGCTGATACAGACACACAGACACAGTCAGCAATCACAATGCATTACAGTAACACGGGCTGCTGATACAGACACACAGACACAGTCAGCAATCACAATACATTACAGTAACAGGGGCTGCTGATACAGACACACAGACACAGTCAGCAATCACAATACATTACAGTAACAGGGGCTGCTGATACAGACACACAGACACAGTCAGCAATCACAATGCATTACAGTAACACGGGCTGCTGATACAGACACACGGACACAGTCAGCAATCACAATGCATTACAGTGACACGGGCTGCTGATACAGACACACAGACACAGTCAGCAATCACAATGCATTACAGTAACATGGGCTGCTGATACAGACACACAGACACAGTCAGCAATCACAATGCATTACAGTAACACGGGCTGCTGATACAGACACACAGACACAGTCAGCAATCACAATGCATTACAGTGACATGGGCTGGTCATACAGACACAGACACAGTCAGCAATCAAAATGCATTTCAGTAACACGGGCTGCTGATACAGACACAGTCAGCAATCACAATGCATTACAGTGACATGGGCTGCTGATACAGACACAGTCAGCAATCACAATGCATTACAGTGACATGGGCTGCTGATACAGACACACAGACACAGTCAGCAATCACAATGCATTACAGTGACATGGGCTGCTGATACAGACACAGTCAGCAATCACAATGCATTACAGTGACATGGGCTGCTGATACAGACACACAGACACAGTCAGCAATCACAATGCATTACAGTGACATGGGCTGCTGATACATTACAGTAACACGGGCTGCTGATACAGACACAGACACAGTCAGCAATCACAATGCATTACAGTGACACGGGCTGCTGATTCAGACACAGTCAGCAATCACAATGCATTACAGTGACATGGGCTGCTGATACATTACAGTAACACGGGCTGCTGATACAGACACAGGCACAGTCAGCAATCACAATGCATTACAGTAACACGGGCTGCTGATACAGACACACAGACACAGTCAGCAATCACAATGCATTACAGTGACACGGGCTGCTGATACAGACACACAGACACAGTCAGCAATCACAATGCATTACAGTGACACGGGCTGCTGATACAGACACAGACACAGTCAGCAATCACAATGCATTACAGTGACACGGGCTGCTGATACAGACACACAGACACAGTCAGCAATCACAATGCATTACAGTGACACGGGCTGCTGATACAGACACACAGACACAGTCAGCAATCACAATGCATTACAGTGACACGGGCTGCTGATACAGACACACAGACACAGTCAGCAATCACAATGCATTACAGAGACATGGGCTGCTGATACAGACACACAGACACATTCAGCAATCACAATGCATTACAGTAACACGGGCTGCTGATACAGACACAGTCAGCAATCACAATGCATTACAGTAACACGGGCTGCTGATACAGACACACAGACACAGTCAGCAATCACAATGCATTACAGTGACACGGCCTGCTGATACAGACACACAGACACAGTCAGCAATCACAATGCATTACAGTGACACGGGCTGCTGATACAGACACACAGACACAGTCAGCAATCACAATGCATTACAGTGACACGGGCTGCTGATACAGACACAGACACAGTCAGCAATCACAATGCATTACAGTGACACGGGCTGCTGATAGAGACACACAGACACAGTCAGCAATCACAATGCATTACAGTGACACGGGCTGCTGATACAGACACACAGACACAGTCAGCAATCACAATGCATTACAGTGACACGGGCTGCTGATACAGACACACAGACACAGTCAGCAATCACAATGCATTACAGTGACATGGGCTGCTGATACAGACACACAGACACAGTCAGCAATCACAATGCATTACAGTAACACGGGCTGCTGGTACAGACACAGACACAGTCAGCAATCACAATGCATTACAGTGACATGGGCTGCTGATACAGACACACAGACACATTCAGCAATCACAATGCATTACAGTGACATGGGCTGCTGATACAGACACAGACACAGTCAGCAATCACAATGCATTACAGTGACATGGGCTGCTGATACATTACCGTAACACGGGCTGCTGATACATTACAGTGACACGGGCTGCTGATACATTACAGTAACACGGGCTGCTGATACATTACAGTAACACGGGCTGCTGATACATTACAGTAACACGGGCTGCTGATACATTACAGTAACACGGGCTGATACATTACAGTGACACGGGCTGCTGATACATTACAGTAACACGGGCTGCTGACACATTACAGTAACACGGGCTGCTGATACATTACAGTAACACGGGCTGCTGATGCATTACAGTAACACGGGCTGCTGATACAGACACACAGACACAGTCAGCAATCACAATGCATTACAGTGACACGGGCTGCTGATACAGACACACAGACACAGTCAGCAATCACAATGCTTTACAGTAACACGGGCTGCTGATACAGACACACAGACACAGTCAGCAATCACAATGCATTACAGTAACACGGGCTGCTGATACAGACACAGTCAGCAATCACAATGCATTACAGTGACACGGGGCTGCTGATACAGACACACAGACACAGTCAGCAATCACAATGCATTACAGTGACACGGGCTGCTGATACAGACACAGACACAGTCAGCAATCACAATGCATTACAGTGACACGGGCTGCTGATACAGACACACAGACACAGTCAGCAATCACAATGCATTACAGTGACACGGGCTGCTGATACAGACACAGACACAGTCAGCAATCACAATGCATTACAGTGACACGGGCTGCTGATACAGACACACAGACACAGTCAGCAATCACAATGCATTACAGTGACACGGGCTGCTGATACAGACACAGACACAGTCAGCAATCACAATGCATTACAGTGACATGGGCTGCTGATACAGACACACAGACACAGTCAGCAATCACACTGCATTACAGTAACACGGGCTGCTGATACAGACACAGACACAGTCAGCAATCACACTGCATTACAGTGACACGTGCTGCTGATACAGACACACAGACACAGTCAGCAATCACAATGCATTACAGTAACACGGGCTGCTGATACAGACACAGACACAGTCAGCAATCACACTGCATTACAGTAACACGGGCTGCTGATACACACACAGACACAGTCAGCAATCACAATGCATTACAGTGACACGGGCTGCTGATACAGACACAGTCAGCAATCACAATGCATTACAGTGACACGGGCTGCTGATACAGACACACAGACACAGTCAGCAATCACAATACATTACAGTAACATGGGCTGCTGATACAGACACACAGACACAGTCAGCAATCACAATGCATTACAGTAACACGGGCTGCTGATACAGACACAGACACAGTCAGCAGTCACAATACATTACAGTAACATGGGCTGCTGATACAGACACACAGACACAGTCAGCAATCACAATGCATTACAGTAACACAGGCTGCTGATACAGACACACAGACACAGTCAGCAATCACAATGCATTACAGTAACACGGGCTGCTGATACAGACACAGTCAGCAATCACAATACATTACAGTAACATGGGCTGCTGATACAGACACAGACACAGTCAGCAATCACAATGCATTACAGTAACATGGGCTGCTGATACAGACACACAGACACAGTCAGCAATCACAATGCATTACAGTGACACGGGCTGCTGATACAGACACACAGACACAGTCAGCAATCACAATGCATTACAGTGACACGGGCTGCTGATACAGACACACAGACACAGTCAGCAATCACAATACATTACAGTAACACGGGCTGCTGATACAGACACACAGACACAGTCAGCAATCACAATGCATTACAGTAACACGGGCTGCTGATACAGACACACAGACACAGTCAGCAATCACAATGCATTACAGTGACACGGGCTGCTGATACAGACACACAGACACAGTCAGCAATCACAATGCATTACAGTGACACGGGCTGCTGATACAGACACACAGACACAGTCAGCAATCACAATACATTACAGTAACACGGGCTGCTGATACATTACAGTAACATGGGCTGCTGATACATTACAGTAACATGGGCTGCTGATACATTACAGTAACACGGGCTGCTGATACAGACACAGACACAGTCAGCAATCACAATACATTACAGTAACATGGGCTGCTGATACAGACACAGACACAGTCAGCAATCACAATACATTACAGTAACATGGGCTGCTGCTACAGACACAGACACAGTCAGCAATCACAATGCATTACAGTAACATGGGCTGCTGATACAGACACACAGACACAGTCAGCAATCACAATGCATTACAGTGACACGGGCTGCTGATACAGACACAGACACAGTCAGCAATCACAATACATTACAGTAACACGGGCTGCTGATACAGACACAGACACAGTCAGCAATCACAATACATTACAGTAACATGGGCTGCTGATACAGACACAGACACAGTCAGCAATCACAATACATTACAGTAACATGGGCTGCTGCTACAGACACAGACACAGTCAGCAATCACAATGCATTACAGTAACATGGGCTGCTGATACAGACACACAGACACAGTCAGCAATCACAATGCATTACAGTGACACGGGCTGCTGATACAGACACAGACACAGTCAGCAATCACAATACATTACAGTAACACGGGCTGCTGATACAGACACACAGACACAGTCAGCAATCACAATGCATTACAGTAACACGGGCTGCTGATACAGACACAGTCAGCAATCACAATACATTACAGTAACATGGGCTGCTGATACAGACACACAGACACAGTCAGCAATCACAATGCTTTACAGTGACATGGGCTGCTGATACAGACACACAGACACAGTCAGCAATCACAATGCATTACAGTGACACGGGCTGCTGATACAGACACAGACACAGTCAGCAATCACAATGCATTACAGTGACACGGGCTGCTGATACAGACACACAGACACAGTCAGCAATCACAATGCATTACAGTGACACGGGCTGCTGATACATTACAGTAACACGGGCTGCTGATACATTACAGTGACACGGGCTGCTGATACATTACAGTGACACGGGCTGCTGATACATTACAGTGACACGGGCTGCTGATACATTACAGTGACACGGGCTGATACATTACAGTAACACGGGCTGCTGATACATTACAGTGACACGGGCTGCTGATACATTACAGTGACACGGGCTGCTGATACATTACAGTGACACGGGCTGCTGATACATTACAGTAACACGGGCTGATACATTACAGTGACACGGGCTGCTGATACATTACAGTGACACGGGCTGCTGATACATTACAGTGACAGGGGCTGCTGATACATTACAGTAACACGGGCTGCTGATACATTACAGTGACACGGGCTGATACATTACAGTGACACGGGCTGATACATTACAGTGACACGGGCTGCTGATACATTACAGTAACACGGGCTGCTGATACATTACAGTGACACGGGCTGATACATTACAGTGACACGGGCTGATACATTACAGTAACACGGGCTGCTGATACATTACAGTGACACGGGCTGCTGATACATTACAGTGACACGGGCTGCTGATACATTACAGTGACAGGGGCTGCTGATACATTACAGTAACACGGGCTGATACATTACAGTGACACGGGCTGCTGATACATTACAGTGACACGGGCTGCTGATACATTACAGTGACACGGGCTGCTGATACATTACAGTGACACGGGCTGCTGATACATTACAGTGACACGGGCTGCTGATACATTACAGTGACACGGGCTGCTGATACATTACAGTGACACGGGCTGCTGATACATTACAGTGACAGGGGCTGCTGATACATTACAGTGACACGGGCTGCTGATACATTACAGTGACACGGGCTGCTGATACATTACAGTGACACGGGCTGCTGATACATTACAGTGACAGGGGCTGCTGATACATTACAGTGACACGGGCTGCTGATACATTACAGTGACACGGGCTGCTGATACATTACAGTGACACGGGCTGCTGATACATTACAGTGACACGGGCTGCTGATACATTACAGTGACACGGGCTGCTGATACATTACAGTGACACGGGCTGCTGATACATTACAGTGACACGGGCTGCTGATACATTACAGTGACAGGGGCTGCTGATACATTACAGTAACACGGGCTGATACATTACAGTGACACGGGCTGCTGATACATTACAGTGACACGGGCTGCTGATACATTACAGTGACACGGGCTGCTGATACATTACAGTGACACGGGCTGCTGATACATTACAGTGACACGGGCTGCTGATACATTACAGTGACACGGGCTGCTGATACATTACAGTGACACGGGCTGCTGATACATTACAGTGACAGGGGCTGCTGATACATTACAGTGACACGGGCTGCTGATACATTACAGTGACACGGGCTGCTGATACATTACAGTGACACGGGCTGCTGATACATTACAGTGACAGGGGCTGCTGATACATTACAGTGACACGGGCTGCTGATACATTACAGTGACACGGGCTGCTGATACATTACAGTGACACGGGCTGCTGATACATTACAGTGACACGGGCTGCTGATACATTACAGTGACACGGGCTGCTGATACATTACAGTGACACGGGCTGCTGATACATTACAGTGACACGGGCTGATACATTACAGTGACAGGGGCTGCTGATACATTACAGTGACACGGGCTGCTGATACATTACAGTGACACGGGCTGCTGATACATTACAGTGACACGGGCTGCTGATACATTACAGTAACACGGGCTGATACATTACAGTGACACGGGCTGCTGATACATTACAGTGACACGGGCTGATACATTACAGTGACACGGGCTGCTGATACATTACAGTAACACGGGCTGATACATTACAGTGACACGGGCTGCTGATACATTACAGTGACACGGGCTGATACATTACAGTGACACGGGCTGCTGATACATTACAGTGACACGGGCTGCTGATACATTACAGTGACACGGGCTGCTGATACATTACAGTGACACGGGCTGCTGATACATTACAGTGACACGGGCTGCTGATACATTACAGTAACACGGGCTGATACATTACAGTGACACGGGCTGCTGATACATTACAGTGACACGGGCTGATACATTACAGTGACACGGGCTGCTGATACATTACAGTAACACGGGCTGATACATTACAGTGACACGGGCTGCTGATACATTACAGTAACACGGGCTGATACATTACAGTGACACGGGCTGCTGATACATTACAGTGACACGGGCTGCTGATACATTACAGTGACACGGGCTGCTGATACATTACAGTGACACGGGCTGCTGATACATTACAGTGACACGGGCTGCTGATACATTACAGTGACACGGGCTGCTGATACATTACAGTGACACGGGCTGCTGATACATTACAGTAACACGGGCTGCTGATACATTACAGTAACACGGGCTGCTGATACATTACAGTGACACGGGCTGCTGATACATTACAGTGACACGGGCTGCTGATACATTACAGTGACACGGGCTGCTGATACATTACAGTGACACGGGCTGCTGATACATTACAGTGACACGGGCTGCTGATACATTACAGTGACAGGGGCTGCTGATACATTACAGTAACACGGGCTGCTGATACATTACAGTGACACGGGCTGCTGATACATTACAGTAACACGGGCTGATACATTACAGTGACACGGGCTGCTGATACATTACAGTGACACGGGCTGCTGATACATTACAGTGACACGGGCTGCTGATACATTACAGTAACACGGGCTGCTGATACATTACAGTAACACGGGCTGCTGATACATTACAGTAACACGGGCTGCTGATACATTACAGTGACACGGGCTGCTGATACATTACAGTGACACGGGCTGCTGATACATTACAGTGACACGGGCTGCTGATACATTACAGTGACAGGGGCTGCTGATACATTACAGTAACACGGGCTGCTGATACATTACAGTGACACGGGCTGCTGATACATTACAGTAACACGGGCTGATACATTACAGTGACACGGGCTGCTGATACATTACAGTGACACGGGCTGCTGATACATTACAGTGACACGGGCTGCTGATACATTACAGTAACACGGGCTGCTGATACATTACAGTAACACGGGCTGCTGATACATTACAGTAACACGGGCTGATACATTACAGTAACACGGGCTGCTGATACATTACAGTAACACGGGCTGCTGATACATTACAGTAACACGGGCTGCTGATACATTACAGTAACACGGGCTGATACATTACAGTGACACGGGCTGCTGATACATTACAGTAACACGGGCTGCTGATACATTACAGTGACACGGGCTGCTGATACATTTTTTTTCCTTGGAGCATTTCGGCCCTTCTCGCTTTACGAGTTGTGCAGGCCTGCATTACAGTAACATGGGCTGCTGATACAGACACAGTCAGCAATCACAATACATTACAGTCGTGGTGCTAACACTGGTTGGGTTTACATCTTCATTACTCTATATATATATATATATACTAGCTGAGAGACCCGGCGTTGCCCGGGATGTAATTTTGGGGGGGCGGACGACAGGGTTGGGCTTCCCCCGGGTGACTGGGTGGGTGACTGGGTGACTGACTGAATGGGTGGGTGACTGAATGGGTGGGTGACTGGGTGACTGACTGAATGGGTGGGTGACTGGGTGACTGACTGAATGGTTGGGTGACTGGGTGGGTGACTGAGTGGGTGGGTGACTGAGTGGGTGGGTGACTGAGTGGGTGGGTGACTGAGTGTGTGGGTGACTGAGTGGGGGGGTGACTGAGTGAGTGGGTGGGTGACTGAGTGGGTGGGTGACTGAGTGAGTGGGTGACTGAGTGAGTGACTGGGTGAAAGTGGGTGACTGGGTGAAAGTGGGTGACTGGGTGAAAGTGACTGGGTGACTGGGTGGATGTGTGGGTGGGTGGGTGGGTGTGTGGGTGACTGGGTGGGTGGGTGTGTGGGTGACTGAGTGAGTGGGTGGGTGACTGAGTGAGTGGGTGGGTGACTAAGTGAGTGGGTGGGTGACTAAGTGAGTGAGTGGGTGACTAAGTGAGTGGGTGGGTGAGTGAGTGGGTGGGTGGGTGACTGAGTGGGTGGGTGACTGAGTGGGTGGGTGGGTGACTGAGTGGGTGGGTGGGTGAGTTGACTGAGTGGGTGGGTGGGTGAGTGGGTGACTGGGTGAAAGTGACTGGGTGACTGTGTGGGTGTGTGGGTGTGTGGGTGGGTGTGTGGGTGACTGGTTGACAGTGCGTGGGTGGGAGACGGTGGGTGACTTACCTTGACCCCGTGGCATCTGGCTGGGGCAGGAGGTGAGTTCGGGAAGCTGGCGGGGGGGGGGCAAGAGTGGCAGGAGGCCCGTGCCGCACTTACCCTCCGTCTGGGAGCCGGTGCACGTGAGGAGGAGGCCCGCGCTGCGCTTCCCCTCCGTCCGGGAGCCGGCGCACGTGAGGGGGAGTGCAGGAGGCCCGGGCCGCACCATGCTTCCCTTCCGTTCCTTGTTGTGAGCGAGGGGGGAGGAGGCTGGAGTTTGCTGCTGAGCAGGAGGGCCGCGCTTCCCCTCTCCGGGAGCGGCGCACGGTGAGGGTGATGGTGCGGCTGGGGATGTTGCGGAGCGTGGGGATTTGGGTGAGGTGGGGAGGGGGGAGAGAGTGAGGGGCACCGGGAGAGGAGGGGCACCGGGAGAGGAGGGGGGGGTGTGGAAGGTGAGCTGCGGTCCAACTGACGGGGGAGAGTGAGGCCAAGCAACAGAGAGTGTGTGTGTGTGTGTGTGTGTGGTCACTCCGCCTCAGGCCAATGAGAGGTGCGGGGGCGGGCGGCCCAAGGGACCAATGAGATTTCCCCTAGGGACACAGGAAGATGCAGACAGGCATATAGTGCTTTCACTAATATATAATAAGATATATATGTACGCACACACAATATATACAGCCTCTGTTTAAAAGCTGTGTTTAAAACAGCATGCATTGGCTTGAGGATTTGCTTGTGTAATACGAGCTTGAGACAAAAGGTGGCACTGAGTGCTCATTTGCATGTCATTTCCCAGAATCCCTTGCTGCAGTGGAAGTGCTGTATGCTGGGCGATAATGGGGAAAGACAGGGTTGCAGACCTGTCTAAGACATGCAAATGAACATACAGTAATATTTACAGTTGCTTTATGGTTTACTGTGGAGGGTTTTTGTCACTTTTTACCCACCATAACCTTAATGATTGTGGTGATTATATATATATCCAAGTCCCCTTAGACTATTGATTCTCTGGCCCTTTTAAGGCTGCGTCCAGGGTTGCAGCAGCCGTGCGGAGGCGCGCTGAGGCTGAGGGAAAGCGGGTGCTTTCCCTGGCCTTGGTTAGCGCGCCATCCGTGGGCGTGTCGGGGGCGGGCCAGTGACGTCACGGAGCTGGTTCGCCCTCATCGGGCGAACCGCTCACGTGACCGGCCCTGCGCTCCCGTGAGCGCTTGAAACTAAATTTTTTCTAAGACCCACGCTTCCGCACGCTTGCGGAAGCGTGCGTGAGCCCCTGCTAAAGCTGCTCTCACTGCGGGTGCAGGGGCTCACTGTTAAGCGTAAGCGCGCCTCAGCACGGGTCAGCGCCTAAGCGCTGACCATGCCCGAGGCCTAAGGCTGCGTCCCCGCTAGCGCTGAGCGGGCGGCGCTTGCTGCGGTTACTTACATATATAGCTATATATATATATAATATAGCTATATGTAAGTCCCCGCTTACGCTGGGGGCGCGCGCTCAAGTAAACAAAAGTAAACAAAAAATCTATACTTTCCCGCGCGCTCAACTACTGCTCCCGCGCGTACATGAAGGACACCCGGCGCTCATGCTAGGAGCGCTCTCCAAGCATGAGCGCGCTCAGTGCCATCGGGGTCTCAGCCAAACACTGTAAGTCCCAGTAAAGAGCGGGCAGTGTTTGGAGTAAATCCAGCCCAGTCTGTTATACTGTTCTGTGTGTATTATCAATAAAGTTCAGGAATAGCCTGCTATTGTAAGGGGGGCGATGGCTGCAGGCAGGCCGGCTTACAAGCCACTCCCTGGGAAGGAGGGTGTTTTCCCTCTATAGGTTAGGGTAAGGGGTTTAGGGGGAGTTCTGGGCTGCCCTCCAGGCTATGAGGACGCAGCAGGGAGCCTCTCCCAGGAAGGAGTAGGCTGAGGCCTTGCCCTATTAGGGAGTAAGGTTTGCTTAGGAGGGGTGTTCCAGGCCTCAGGCTGGGTACTATATTGAGGGACTGTATCCTGTGCTATCCTGCTGTGTACCAAATACACCCCAGTTATACCCGCTCTGGGGTGCTAACTGAAGTATGAACAACCAAAGAAGAATTGCCCCTGAGGTCCATCCTGGCTGCACCGGGATCCTCTTGGGCTGGAGGCGCTGCCACTGACCAATGAACCATCCGTATAGCCTGTCCTGATGCACTCCCCATACCATGGCGGAGATCGCCGGCCTCCTGTTCCACCTTACAGGTACGCACCAGCACCAGAATACACCGTAGCGACACTATCTCACCTAGGATGGGGGAAAAGGTGCTATATATATATATATATATATATATATATATATATATATATATATAGCCATGCATAATAATGACTGCATACATCTTCCCTGTTGGCTGTAAGTCCTGGTAAGAATGGGCATGCCAACAGTAGTTAGGGAGGTTTTCCCTCACACCCTAGTGTGGTGCCCTGTGTAAGGAAGGGAGTGGCTGTACTGCTGCGGCCGAGTTTATTCGAGCATTTGCCCGTTCTCGGCCGCAGCAGTTACCTGGCGCGTGCCGGAGGGTGCCGGGCGCGCGCCGAAGCAGCGGAGGAGAGGCCCGCTGATCGCGGCTTCCCCCTCTCCTCTCCGGGTCCGCCGGGTCCCCCGGAACCCCCTGCCACCGTCCCCCACATCGCGGGACACCAGGGCTCCCTCGGGGAGCCCTGGACGCACGTGCAGGGGGCGCAGGCACCCGATGACGCGTGACCGCGCATCGGTGACGCGCGGCACGCCGAGGGGATGCCACTTGCAAGCCGGGAAATCTCCCGGCTTGCGGAACTGGCCACACTTCAATAAAGTGTGTCGCCAGTGTATGCTCTGAGTCCCTGGATAGTGACCTCAGAGATGCGCCTGCCCCCTGGAGTATAAAGGGCACAACACTGACAGTTAGTGTTGTTGTTGGTTGAGAAAGAGTAACCAGAAGGTACAGAGATTGAGTAATTACTTTTGTGACCCTAGTGCAGTAACTAGCGGTAGCAGAGTGATAAATCAAGTTGGTCTACGCCACACTGTGTCCAGGGACCTGGCACAGTGGTGATCTCCCTAGGAGAAAGGGAATCCCACTTCAATACGGGAGGGCGTACCTGGCAAAGGGACAGCACGAAAGATGTGTGGCTAGAGCCGGCAGCTGCATGGGGCAGTCTGCAACATCCCTGTATTCAATAAAGATGTCCTTGAGAAAAAGAACCCCACTGTGTGAGTGTGAGATTACTCGACAGTGGATGGCACCAAGAAGGAGTTCCTCACCAGGACCATCTCCCTGCGGAAGCACAGATCCTGATGAGGTGGAGGCGCTGCACATGATGTAAGTTGGACTCGCACCCACTACCTCAGCTACCTGTCCTGATGACATCCCCTAATACCATCAAGCGGGAGACTCAGGAGTCCTGTTACTTGCAGGTGCACCACCACACACGACCTTGTAATGGGGACCGGTTAGACCACACGGGCCAATGTGAGATTGGGTGGGTCAGACAAGGGGGGTCCACCCGTTACATATATATATATATATATATATATATATATATATATATATATATATATATAGTAGGTAAATGAGAATAAAGGCACTCCGTCGGGTAAACAGTGGTGGGTGCAAATCCTGTAAAGGCAAAATCACCTTGAGAAAGGTCCCGCATGTAGGACCGAAACGTTGGATTTGATGTCTCATTAATACAATTCTTTTTTGACTACTTTCTGGAGTGCTGCCTTTGATATTCATCCACACGGTATCGTATTGCCTATATATATATATATATATATATTCAGGGACAGGGCACTAATAAATACAAATAAATAATGAAATGCTATATTTTTTGGGTGCCTATCTTTATTCTTAACAGCTCATTGATTGCATAGAGAGGACAGTGGTGCTTTAAACTACTTTGCACCAAACAATGAAACCATCAGATATTGCAGATAATTAATCATTTTTCATTTTCTAAAATAAATAAATTGCTTCTTTTGCTTTTTAAATGTTTTCATGATGTGCACCAACCGCACAACAATAAAAAGAGTGTGTAACGCTTTACACGTCTAGTGTGACATTCAGATATCTCTTCATCGCATTACGCAGGAAGGCAGGCCATTTTGTGTGTTCGTTTTGCTAGCTGAATTCATCCTTTTCCTCCCAAGAGGCGTAGCATACTGGAATAAGATAACGCATAGAAGATTCTTTGCATCTTGTTCCGTGGTGATATCCTTTACACTAAAAAGCCCCTAACCTCCCTAGCAGCAAGAGCAGAACTTCAATCGTCTGACTTGCCTTACAGAAAAAGTGTGTTACCTCACACATCTGACACATAAGACTTCATCACACTCCGACACTATATCTGTACCTAAGCTCTTCATTAAAAAGATTAGGCCCAGGAATGTCCCACGCTTCCTGGTCAGTGTCTTATTCCTAAACATGTCCAAATGTGAATTTATGATCTTTGTGACACTTTGTTTTCACTCTTTTAAAGTGAACATGCTGCACTGTATAATGATGGTGAGTACCTCTCTAAACTCTCAGCCTCCAAAGCATATATTACACAAGAAAATTACACTTTGAATTCTTCAACACTAACAGTATTAACAATGACAGTATTAACACATAGCAAACTCCTTCCCCATAGAAGTGGTGGGGTGTTAATATGGTGGCCACTAGTATTTACTGGTTGAGGTTCTTAATGATCTATGGTCACATGTTCTTGTATTGTGTATGCAGGTTGCAGGCTGCATGTATTAGGCAAGGCCAGGACCCTTACGAGGGGTAGTTTTAAGTCATTTTTGATTTAAAAAAAAGGGACCGTGAGATTGTGCTGACTATAGAATTGGGCACTGTTTCACCATAAATAGGTTATTGGAGCCCCATCTAAAACAGTAAAGGTTTCATAATATAGTTATTAGAAATCAGCTTGTGAATGGGAACTCAATAAAAATGAGAGGAGGAGGGCGCACGTTTCATTGAGCCAGAGACACTGTCCATCATTCCACAGTCTCTGTAACCGCTTAATTAGCTGTTTTGCCAAGGCTCTTACTTAAATTAAATCCATTCAGGGAATGTGATATTATATCAGCGGGTGAAAGATGAGAGGAAGGGGAGGGACGTACAGGTTCTTTGCTGGTGATGTCATCCGTCAATCAGGCGAGCAGCTGCCGGAGCCAAGTGCAAAGTGAAGGGAGCCCGGCTAATCTATTTGTTTTGCTTCCATCACATTCTCCAGCCTAAGTGTCATGCTCCCAATATTGTGCTACTTTGTCATACATGCTACCAGAGCATCACAGGCGAGTGCTGATGCTGCTCCACATGTCAGAGAAGGGGCGTACCCAGTCACACCGCTCACCACAAGAAACCGTATACAAATGAGATAATCCTCACCACTCATGACCTTCAAAAACCAGAGGCATGCTCCTCACAGTGTGTGTGGGAAGATACCACCACGCAAACTCTGCCCGTCTTCCTCGCTGCCTGGTGTACATCGTAAAAATACAAACAATACCTCTTTTCTTTTGCACATTTGGGGATCTCGTGTAATATTAAAAGTCATTTTTACGTGGATAGCACTTGCAGTGTATGTATATATACAGTATATATATTTTTTTTTTTACAAGATAGAACAGTGCAGACTCAATTAACAACTACTACAAAGAGCTTAAAGTCAGTTATTTTGTATGAGACACATAATAATAATAATTAAAAATAATGGGGTGTGGAAGGGCGAAGGAACGCGGAATCTCGGATCACTATGTTTTGCGTCTCACGTGTTTTGGGTAATGTAGTTCCTTATCAGTAATGAGGGGATATCACGATCCGGTGTCTCTCCAATTGACGCTGTTTATAGAAGTTTGTTTATATATTTTTACTCGCTTCTTTATCAAGAGGCGTTCCTTACCATTGATGCAGCAGAGAAAACCTTCCCAGGAGTGAGTTTGCATGTTTACAGCTCCACACACCTGTTCCATTCACCCTCAGGCCCCGTATCATGCAGGGGTCCAGCTGCAGGAACAAGTACTGGGGAGTGACCATAACCTACTGTCATTTAGTGTCGAAAGGGACTATTCGTTAGCGATGGTAGTACCATCAGGTACTCGAGCCACTGGTAGTTTCCATTTGATAGCGCTCTACGTGGCAGCATTGCAGTTTCATGTATAACATTCAATGAATATGAACACATTTCATGACTGTCAGAAGCAGGATTTGGGAATTGTTAAATGATACAAAATCTTCTCAGGTATCTACAGTAAATAAAAACACCACGTGTGAGCACAGCCACGTGTCTCAAACAGGTGTGCAAGGCTGTCTTTCCCCATTATCTCTTAGCACACAATGCTTCCACTGCAGTTAGGGATTCTGGGTAATAACATGCAGATGAGCACACAGAGTCACACTCTGCGTCTGGCCCATTTTAACATGGATCCCTATAAGCTTATTCCTGCCGTGTTACACATCTTTCCAGCACAGCCGGGGTTAAAGAAGTGCAGAGCCTGTAACCCTACTCACAGACAGCTACGACCACCTTTTGGGGATGTACCCAATTGCTGCATGTTTTCTTTAACATTCATTCTATCTCTAATCATTGTTACCCCAAGTGGTAGATTCCAACCACAGACATGTTGGGGGCTTTGTGAGACTATTGATTTGCATGGTGAAAACGATTCAGAGCCAAGAGACCTAGGGTCAAAACGTGGTTTGTATAACCATGGAAGATCGTATACAGGCATACCCCGCTTTAAGTACACTCACTTTAAGTACACTCGCGAGTAAGTACATATCGCCCAATAGGCAAATGGCAGCTCGCGCATGCGCCTGTCAGCATGTCCTGAACAGCAATACCGGATCCCTACCTGTACTGAAGCTGTGCGCAAGCGGGGAGTCTATAGAGCCTGTTACAAATGCATTATTTACATCAGTTATGCACGTATATGACGATTGCCGTACAGTACATGCATCGATAAGTGGGAAAAGGGAGTGCTTCACTTTAAGTACATTTTCGCTTTACATACACGCTCCGGTCCCATTGCGTACGTTAATGCGGGGTATGCCTGTATTGCAACCTTTAATAATAATAATAAAAATAATAATAGCATACAATTCCCATCAAACTATGTAAAACCCTGCAAGATAATGATGCATAAGAACTTGGGGCTTCAACAATTTGAATGTAGGCATATATGTTAATCTTCACTATGCAATATTGTGTACTATACCGTAAAATTATACGTGAAATGATCCAGAAGAACGTGGTTTTGCAACGTAGGACGTGGCACCAACCGCTAAAAAGGTTCTCACACTTCCAACACTTGCCTCCATTTCTCTTAACATACTGTATAAGGTAAGAAATGACGGCCTCACACAGCCATGGGCGTGGAAATTAGAGTAAGTGTGAACAGATTTAAACTCATATTGCAGAATGCTTGATAGGTGTCGTAAACTCCCGCTCTTAACAACCCTCATTGG
Organism: Ascaphus truei; assembly: GCF_040206685.1. NCBI lineage: Eukaryota > Metazoa > Chordata > Amphibia > Anura > Ascaphidae > Ascaphus > Ascaphus truei. The sequence continues at coordinate 54,097,775 of NC_134496.1, read as the reverse complement.
AGTGAGGGCATCGGCCAAAAGGACGAGTTGACTCAGCCCCACGTGAAAATAAATATGAAAATGGGAAGGCATAAGAGGGAAATAAGATAAACCTGGGAGATAATGCCATATCTGTGTCATGTCAAGTGCTCAATAACAAAAACCCGGAGCGGTTTATCAACATTAGGCTACAAGATTGGATAATTATATCAATGATTCCATATTACGGGAATAACAGAAAAAAATGAATTCTTATTACATCGCTGACCATGAACTATGAATACAAAATAATAGAAAATATATAGCTTCTCAGAACATCTCAATGTTCTTGCCTATTTTAATATAAAAGCCCCTACATGGGCAATGTCAGTGCAGAAGTGGTTAAATATCCGTGTTACTTTCTATCAATGGGCGCAGTAAGAGAAGTGGTTAAATATCCGTGTTACTTGCTATGAATGGGCGCAGTAAGAGAACTGGCCGTGTACAGAACTGTCTCAATGTGGAAACGCAAAACAATCTTCAGATAAAGCAGAAATATAGACACTTGCTGGTGCTTGGGAATATGCAAGGAGAACTACCAAATAATTACCTCTGTAAACTTGTAGAACGACTATAACGTTTCGGGGGAACAGCCCCATCGTCAAATCACACATAGTGGGGTCCCCCGAAAAGTTCTCTCTGCCTCCATATGTAATCAATTCTTATTTGTAAAATGTTCACTTAAGCAGCAATTGCTGTGCGGTGTGTGTGTGCAGTGTTAGTGGTGTGTGCAGTGTTAGTGGTGTGTGTATGCAGTGTTAGTGGTGTGTGTGTGTTCAGTGTTAGTGGTGTGTGTGTGCAGTGTTAGTGGTGTGTGTGTGTGTGTGTGCGATGTGTGTTTGCAGTGTTAGTGGTGTGTGTGTGCGGTGTGTGTGCAGTGTTAGTGGTGTATGTGTGTGCGTGTTCAGTGTTAGTGGTGTGTGTGTGTTTTAGTGGTGTGTGTGTGTGTGTGCGTGTGCGGTGTGTGTTCAGTGTTAGCGGTGTATGTGTTTGCAGTGTTAGTGGTGTGTATGTGTGTGTGTGCAGTGTTAGTGGTGTGTGTGTGTGTGCAGTGTGTGCAGTGTTAGTGCGTGGTTGCGGTGTGTGTTTGCAGTGTTAGTGGTGTGTGTGTGTTTGTGTGCAGTGTTAGTGGTGTGTGTGTGTGTGTGTGTGTGCAGTGCTAGTGGTGTGTTTGTGGTGTGTGTGCAGTTCTAGTGGTGTGTGTGTGTGTGCAGTGCTAGTGGTGTGTGTGCAGTGTTAGTGGTATGTGTGTGTGCGGGGTGTGTGTGTGCAGTGTTAATGGTGTGTGGGCTGTGCTAGTGGTGTGTGTGTGCAGTGTTAGTGGTATGTGTGTTGGTGTGTGTGTGCGGTGTGTGTGCAGTGTTAGTGGTGTGTGTGCAGTGTTAGTGGTGTTTATTTGTGTGTGCGCAGTGTTAGTGGTGTATATTTGTGTGTGCGCAGTGTTAGTGGTGTGTGGGCTGTGCTAGTGGTGTGTGTGTGTGCAGTGTTAGTGGTATGTGTGTTGGTGTGTGTGTGTGCAGTGTTAGTGGTGTTTATATGTGTGTGTGCATTGTTAGTGGTGTGTGTGTGTGTGTGTGCAGTGTTAGTGGCATGTGTGTGCAGTGTTAGTGGTGTGTGTGCGTGTGTGCATTGTTAGTGGTGTGTGTGCGGTGTGTGTATGTGTGTGCAGTGTTAGTGATGTGTGCAGTGTTAGTGGTGTGTGTGTGTGCGTGCAGTGTTAGTGGTGTGTGTGTGTGTGCGGTGTGTGTGCAGTGTTAGTGGTGTGTGTGCAGTGTTAGTGTTGTAGTGTGTGGAACTGCGCAGTGTACTGTGTGCACTGTCTGTGTGCACGTGCGCTGTGGTGTGTGGTGTACATGCGGTGCACTGTGTGTGTGTGGTGTGCGGTGCACTCTGTGTGCGGTGCGTGTGATGTGAGTGTTGTGCTGTGTGTGCTATGAGTGGTGTGTGTGGTAGACTTGGTGTGCTGTGTGTGGTGCACTGTGTGTGTGCGGTGTGCGGTGCACTCTGTGTGCGCGTGCTGTGCGTGCGGTGAGTGGTGAACTGTGTGTGAGGTGTGCATGTGCTGTGTGTGTTGCACTGTGTGTGCTGTGTGTGCTGCACTGTGTGTGTGCGGTGTGCGGTGCACTCTGTGTGCGCGTGCTGTGCGTGCGGTGAGTGGTGCACTGTGTGTGAGGTGTGCATGTGCTGTGTGTGTTGCACTGTGTGTGCTGTGTGTTCTGCACTGTGTGTGTGCGGTGTGCGTTGTGCGTGCTGTGTGCGGTGCACTGTGTGTGGTGCACTGTGTGCGCGCGGTGCGCTGTGTGAGGTGTACTGTGTGGGCGTGTGCGTGTGCTGTGTGTGCTGAGTGTGTGAGGTGTGCGTGTGTTGTATGTGGTGCACTGTTTGTGCTGTGTGTGTGTGAGGTGTGCACATGCTGCTTGTGTGTGAGGTGTGTATGTACTGAGTGTGTGCTGTGTGCGGTGCCCTGTGTGTGCCCGGTGTGCTGTGTACTGTGTGCGTGTGGTGTGCGCAGTGTGCTGCGTGTTAGGTGTGCTGTGTGCACTGTGTATGCGGTTTTGTGTGCGGTGCACTAAGTGGGAGGTGTGCGGTGTGCATGTGTGGTGTGCTGCATGCGTGTGCAGTGTGCTGTGTGCGTGTGCTGTGTGCGCGGTGTGCTGCGTGCGTTTGCTGCGTGTGTGGTGTGCTGCGTGCGTGTGCTGCGTGCGCTGTGCGGTGTGTGTGTGCGCGCTGCGTGCTTGTGCGGTGAGTGTGTGCTGTGTGCGGTGTGCTGCGTGTGTGGTGTGCTGTGTGCACTGTGTGTGCGGTTTTGTGTGCGGTGCACTAAGTGGGAGGTGTGCGGTGTGCATGTGTGGTGTGCTGCATGCGTGTGCAGTGTGCTGTGTGTGTGTTCTGTGTGCGCTGTGTGTGTGTTCTGTGTGTGCGGTGTGCTGTGTGTGCGGTGTGCTGCGTGCGTGTGCAGTGTGCTGTGTGTGTGTTCTGTGTGTGCGGTGTGCTGCGTGTGTGGTGTGCTGCGTGCGTGTGCTGCGTGCGCTGTGCGGTGTGTGTATGCTGTGTGCGTGTGCTGTGTGCGCTGTGTGCGTGTGCTGTGTGCACGGTGTGCTGTGTGTGCGGTGTGCTGCGTGCGTGTGCAGTGTGCTGTGTGTGTGTTCTGTGTGTGCGGTGTGCTGCGTGTGTGGTGTGCTGCGTGCGTGTGCTGCGTGCGCTGTGCGGTGTGTGTATGCTGTGTGCGTGTGCTGTGTGCGCTGTGTGCGTGTGTGTATGCTGTGTGCGTGTGCTGTGTGCACGGTGTGCTGTGTGCACGGTGTGCTGCGTGCACTGTGCGCGGTGTGCGCGTTTGCTGCGTGTGTGGTGTGCTGTGTGCGTGTGCTGCGTGCGCTGTGCGGTGTGTATGTGTGTGCTGTGTTTGCGCTGCGTGCGTGTGCGGTGAGTGTGTGCTGTGTGTGATGTGCTGCGTGCGGTGTGCTGCGTGTGTGGTGTGCTGCGTGCATGTGCGGTGTGGTGTGTGCGCTGCGGTGAGTGTGTGCTGTGTGCGGTATGCATGTGCGGTGTGCTGCGTGCGTGTGCGGTGTGCTGCGTGCGGTGTGCTGCGTGCATGTGCGGTGTGCTGCGTGCATGTGCGGTGTGCTGCGCGTGCTGCGGTGAGTGTGTGCTGTGTGCGGTGTGCGGTATGCGTGTGCGGTGTGCTGCGTGCATGTGCGGTGTGGTGTGCGTGCTGCGGTGAGTGTGTGCTGTGTGCGGTGTGCTGCGTGCATGTGCGGTGTGCTGCGTGCATGTGCGGTGTGCTGCGTGCATGTGCGGTGTGGTGTGCGTGCTGCGGTGAGTGTGTGCTGTGTGCGGTGTGCGGTATGCGTGTGCGGTGTGCTGCGTGCATGTGCGGTGTGGTGTGCGTGCTGCGGTGAGTGTGTGCTGTGTGCGGTGTGCTGCGTGCGCTGCGGTGAGTGTGTGCTGTGTGCGGTGTGCGGTATGCGTGTGCGGTGTGCTGCGTGCATGTGCGGTGTGCTGCGTGCATGTGCGGTGTGGTGTGCGTGCTGCGGTGAGTGTGTGCTGTGTGCAGTGTGCGGTATGCGTGTGCGGTGTGCTGCGTGCATGTGCGGTGTGGTGTGCGTGCTGCGGTGAGTGTGTGCTGTGTGCGGTGTGCTGCGTGCATGTGCGGTGTGCTGCGTGCATGTGCGGTGTGCTGCGTGCATGTGCGGTGTGGTGTGCGTGCTGCGGTGAGTGTGTGCTGTGTGCGATGTGCGGTATGCGTGTGCGGTGTGCTGCGTGCATGTGCGGTGTGGTGTGCGTGCTGCGGTGAGTGTGTGCTGTGTGCGGTGTGCGGTATGCGTGTGCGGTGAGTGTGTGCTGTGTGCGGTGTGCGGTATGCGTGTGCGGTGCACTTTATGCTTTATACCCCTTTTGTTGTCTGAATGTGTAATTATATTTTGTTCTTTTGTCTCCATCAGATTTAAGAAACACGCCACAAGAAAATGTTCTCCGTGGATTTCTCGTCGCGGAGCCGCCCAGTTTGTGTAACTGAAAATGTATAAAAATGAGAGTTAGAGACAGATATATTCCATCGTCACGCCTGTCGCTGCTAGGAAACACGCGCCTAACCTCTCACTGACCAACACTGTGATAAAGAGAAATTATCTTTAAACATGGAGGCTAAAATACTTGATTCTAAAGACACAAATCCAAGTCGCTTGCGTATAGTTTGACCGTTAGAAGCTTAGTAATGACTGTGGGAGCCCCCGATACTCCACATTGTGGGAACCACCAAGGAATTAGCAAACATGAATGTGCACAGACAATACATCCAGAGTGTAGCTTATTGGGGTTCCCTTAGGAAGGGTGCACAGACAATACATACAGAGTGTAGCTTATTGGGGTTCCCTTAGGAAGGGTGCACAGACAATACATACAGAGTGTAGCTTATTGGGGTTCCATTAGGAAGGGTGCACAGACAATACATCCAGAGTGCAGCTTATTGGGGTTCCCTTAGGAAGGGTGCACAGACAATACATCCAGAGTGCAGCTTATTGGGGTTCCCTTAGGAAGGGTGCACAGACAATACATCCAGAGTGTAGCTTATTGGGGTTCCCTTAGAAAGGGTGCACAGACAATGCATACAGAGTGTAGCTTATTGGGGTTCCCTTAGGAAGGGTGCACAGACAATGCATACAGAGTGTAGCTTATTGGGGTTCCCTTAGGAAGGGTGCACAGACAATGCATATAGAGTGTAGCTTATTGGGGTTCCCTTAGGAAGGGTGCACAGCCACTGCTCTTGTCTTGTTAAATATGCGATTCCTCCTGGAAAGTCCCTTTTAGTCACAGGACAGAGACGGAGCCTATAAATATCATGTGAGTTATTGGCAGCCTACAGTGCAGGAATAAAGGTGTTAATAACACACAGCTCTTCGAGGTAATGTGGAACTCGGTAATTATAGGGATACAAACTGACATTGAGCGTTTTTATTTTAGGAGGAAAATCAGATCTTTTCATTGCGAGTTAAAATTAATTGGGATGAGAACGTTTATCAGGAATAAAGTTGAAAAATAGAGTTTTGTGCCCCCAAAAAGAAGGGTATTTCACTGAAAAATGAGGAGATTTTACTGTGGGATTATATCGTTTAAAAGAATAAATGTACAGCACCCAGTCTTGGTCCATCTTACTTAAATGATTAAGGATCGTATATAGGCATTTATAGGATATAAAAAATCCAGATCTAAAAATATTTTACTCAGATATCAAAATACTAATCAAAAAGTAAACCATTGAAATAAATCCACTGCTAGTTTGTTACTACTAACATAAAATGACAATTTAGGTTTAGTTTTAGTGGAGAGAATGACACATTTTGCTTATTACTATCGTTTATTTGCAGAGTGCCAGTATATAGTGCAGCGCGGTCCAATGTGCGGACAGAGGTTATAGTAACAGAACAGAATGGCATACAAGTAAGGACAGACACGCGCACACATACAAAGAGGTAAGGAGGGTTCTGATTCGGAGAGCTTACACTCTAGAGCAGGGGTGCACAAACATTTGCAGCTGCGCCCCCCCTGCCGACTGTCCCCGGTGCTCGCGTCCACCTTACCTCAGTTCACGGTGTCAAATGACGCTGTGGGGTCAAGTCACGTCACGTGCCGTGGAGATGGGCGTCAAATGATGCCGTGGGGTCATATAAAGTCACGTCACATGACTCCACGGCGTCATTTGATGCCGCGTTGCCATGGCGGCACGTCACCAGCCGTCTGAATCTCGGTAAGTAATAGGTGGCAGAGGCCTCAATTTAAATGCTGTGGGGAAGAGCATGGGGCCTCTGCATCCACTGTGCCCCCCTAGAAAAATCTCCCGCCCCCCTGGGAGGCGCGCCCCCCTGTTTGCGCACCCCTGTTTGCGCACCCCTGTTTGCGCCCCCCTGCTCTAGATGACTTCCTGATTAATTGTAACAATCTCCAGTATTTTCCTGCTATAGAGAAATATGAATATAATATTTAATGACCACTTCCATAACCTGCTCTATAACTCAGTCCTTATAACTGGAACAATGCCGCCTTCTTTCCCCTGAATGGAAGTACATGGACAGAGTACAGATCCCACTGTGTGTGCTGGCTCCCAGTGAGGAGTCTGGGATATACATTAGAGACAGTGTTATCACATTTGCTGTTACAGGCGCTGCCTGCAATGTGTGGGTCTGTAATTGGACTCACTTGTTCAATGCTTCTAAGCTCAGCAGTAGATCTACTCGCACGGGCAGCAGGAGATAAAGGGTTACATAAGGTGTCTGATTCACACCCATAGGTGGCAGCAATACATTTATTTTAAGTTTTCATTCAAATGTCCCTAATTTCCAGAAACTGTTCCTCTTCTGGTTAGTGTGTGCGTGCGTGTGCGCGCGTGCGTGCATGCGTGTGCGCGTGCGTGCGCATGTATTTGTTTATAATGCAGAACAGCACACCTGGGACAAGAGATACAATGACATAAAAACAGCATTTTATGCATTAACACATCACAATGTGTAAAAGTACATAAAGTAATAGTATATTTTTCTTTTCTTATATACTGCTGACAGTGTACACCGCGCTGTACAAAGAATTTTTGCAGGAACAATTAGTCACGGTCCGTAGTGTTTACAATCTCATGTTGACGCCGGAGGCACAGGGAGATGACGTGACTTGCCCGAGGTCACAAGGCGCTGACACCGGGAATTGTAATAATCCCGCCATCTCTATTTTGATTTCGATTACTGTCCCAAATACTGAGCCAAAGCTCAACAATTCAATTACAATGCTGAAAGGGTTATTGCGATTATTTTAGATTGTAAGCTTCTCTGACCAGGAATATCATTACCTACTGTACTGCACTCTGTATATATGAATGGGGAGGGTTTCTATTCCACACTTCAGAAGTCGCAGTTCTCTTCAGAGCAGGGGTGCGCAAACTGGGGGGAGATTTTTTTGGGGGGGCGCACGGTTACAGAGGCCGGCGCTCTTCCCCAAGGCTTTTAAATGAAATGCCTGGGGACCAGACGTGGCCTCTGTAACTCACTTACCGTGATTCAGCCGGCTTCGGGCAACGTGGCGTCACATGACCCCGGCACACCCTCTGACACTAACGTACACAGCTATACCCCCTGCACTAAAAGACAACCTTATAAATCATCCTCACACATCCTCTTTCTATCCATGCTTCTCCTCCTCGCTTCTGGGGATATCTCTCCTAATCCTGGTCCCTGCCTTAGGCCACGTCCATAGAGGGGGGGAGCAGTGCTGAGGCGCGCTGACGCTGAGGCTCGCCTGCTGAAATCTGTGTGATTTCATGCCCATGCAGGCGAGCCAGCGGGTGCGATCGGGAGGCGGGGGGAGGCTGAGGGAGGCGGGGCAGTGACGTCGCTGGGCCAATCGCCCGCGACGCACCGACGTCAACGACGTCACGGCGCCGTGACGTTGACACTGCCTCGCGCTGATTGGATGTTTTCAGCCGACAGCGCTCTGAAAAACAGCTTGGCTGTCGGCTGAAAAATCCAATGCGTCAGCACGCCTGCGGACGCTCGCGTGATCCCCCTCTGAAGGCATTCTCATTGAGGATGCAGGGGCTCAGCGCAGCGCGTCCGCACGCCTCAGCACGGCTTCCCGTGCTATGGACGCAGCCTTATGAGGGAGTGAGGCTGGGATATTAGGTGGGAGTGAGGCTGGGATATTACGTGGGAGTGAGGCTGGGATATTAGGTGGGATTGGAGGCTGGGATATTAGGTGGGAGTGAGGCTGGGATATTAGGTGGGAGTGGGGGCTGGGATATTAGGTGGGAGTGGGGGCTGGGATATAAGGTGGGAGTGGGGGCTGGGATATTAGGTGGGAGTGAGGCTGGGATATTAGGTGGGAGTGGAGGCTGGGATATTAGGTGGGAGTGAGGCTGGGATATTAGGTGGGAGTGAGGCAGGGATATTAGGTGGGAGTGAGGCTGGGATATTAGGTGGGAGTGAGGCTGGGATATTAGGTGGGAGTGGGGGCTGGGATATTAGGTGGGAGTGAGGCTGGGATATTAGGTGGGAGTGAGGCTGGGATATTAGGTGGGAGTGAGGCTGGGATATTAGGTGGGAGTGAGGATGGGATATTAGGTGGGAATGAGGCTGGGATATTAGGTGGGAGTGAGGCTGGGATATTATGTGGGAGTGAGGCTGGGATATTAGGTGGGAGTGGGGGCTGGGATATTAGGTGGGAGTGGGGGCTGGGATATTAGGTGGGAGTGAGGCTGGGATATTAGGTGGGAGTGAGGCTGGGATATTAGGTGGGATTGGAGGCTGGGATATTAGGTGGGAGTGAGGCTGGGATATTAGGTGGGAGTGAGGCTGGGATATTAGGTGGGAGTGAGGCTGGGATATTAGGTGGGATTGGAGGCTGGGATATTAGGTGGGAGTGAGGCTGGGATATTAGGTGGGAGTGAGGCTGGGATATTAGGTGGGAATGAGGATGGGGTATTAGGTGGGAGTGAGGCTGGGATATTAGGTGGGAGTGAGGCTGGGATATTAGGTGGGAGTGAGGCTGGGATATTAGGTGGGAGTGAGGCTGGGATATTAGGTGGGAGTGGGGGCTGGGATATTAGGTGGGAGTGGGGGCTGGGATATTAGGTGGGAGTGGGGGCTGGGATATTAGGTGGGAGTGAGGCTGGGATATTAGGTGGGAGTGGAGGCTGGGATATTAGGTGGGAGTGAGGCTGGGATATTAGGTGGGAGTGAGGCAGGGATATTAGGTGGGAGTGAGGCTGGGATATTAGGTGGGAGTGAGGCTGGGATATTAGGTGGGAGTGGGGGCTGGGATATTAGGTGGGAGTGAGGCTGGGATATTAGGTGGGAGTGAGGCTGGGATATTAGGTGGGAGTGGAGGCTGGGATATTAGGTGGGAGTGAGGCTGGGATATTAGGTGGGAGTGAGGCTGGGATATTAGGTGGGAGTGAGGCTGGGATATTAGGTGGGAGTGAGGCTGGGATATTAGGTGGGAGTGGAGGCTGGGATATTAGGTGGGAGTGAGGCTGGGATATTAGGTGGGAGTGAGGCTGGGATATTAGGTGGGAGTGAGGCTGGGATATTAGGTGGGAGTGGGGGCTGGGATATTAGGTGGGAGTGAGGCTGGGATATTAGGTGGGAGTGGGGGCTGGGATATTAGGTGGGAGTGAGGCAGGGATATTAAGTGGGAGGGGGGGGCTGGGATATTAGGTGGGAGTGGGGGCTGGGATATTAGGTGGGAGTGGGGGCTGGGATATTAGGTGGGAGTGGGGGCTGGGATATTAGATGGGAGTGAGGCTGGGATATTAGGTGGGAGTGAGGCTGAGATATTAGGTGGGATTGGAGGCTGGGATATTAGGTGGGAGTGAGGCTGGGATATCAGGTGGGAGTGAGGCTGGGATATTAGGTGGGAGTGAGGCAGGGATATTAGGTGGGAGTGAGGCTGGGATATTAGGTGGGAGTGAGGCTGGGATATTAGGTGGGAGTGGGGGCTGGGATATTAGGCGGGAGTTGGGGCTGGGATATTAGGCGGGAGTGGGGGCTGGGATATTAGGTGGGACTGGGGGCTGGGATATTAGGTGGGAGTGGAGGCTGGGGTATTAGGTGGGAGTGAGGCTGGGATATTATGTGGGAGTGGGGGCTGGGATATTAGGTGGGAGTGAGGCAGAGATATTAGGTGGGAGTGAGGCTGGGGTATTAGGTGGGAGTAAGGCTGGGATATTAGGTGGGAGTGAGGATGGGATATTAGGTGGGAGTGAGGCTGGGATATTAGGTGGGCCTGGGGGCTGGGATATTAGGTGGGAGTGGGGGCTGGGATATTAGGTGGGAGTGGGGGCTGGGATATTAGGTGGGAGTGGGGGCTGGGATATTAGGTGGGAGTGGGGGCTGGGATATTAGGTGGGAGGGGGGGCTGGGATATTAGGTGGGAGTGGGGGCTGGGATATTAGGTGGGAGTGAGGCTGGGATATTAGGTGGGAGTGGGGGCTGGGATATTAGGTGGGACTGGAGGCTTGGATATTAGGTGGGAGTGAGGCTGGGTTATTAGGTGGGAGTGAGGCTGGGATATTAGGTGGGAGTGGGGCTGGGATATTAGGTGGGAGTGAGGCTGGGATATTAGGTGGGAGTGAGGCTGGGATATTAGGTGGGAGTGAGGCTGGGATATTAGGTGGGAGTGAGGCTGGGATATTAGGTGGGAGTGAGGCTGGGATATTAGGTGGGAGTGAGGCTGGGATATTAGGTGGGGGTTGGGATATTAGGTGGGAGTGAGGCTGGGATATTAGGTGGGAGTGGGGGCTGGGATATTAGGTGGGAGTGAGGATGGGATATTAGGTGGGAGTGAGGATGGGGTATTAGGGGGGAGTGAGGCTGGGATATTAGGTGGGAGTGGGGGCTGGGGTATTAGGTGGGAGTGGGGTCTGGGATATTAGGTGGGAGTGAGGCTGGGATATTAGGTGGGAGTGAGGCTGGGATATTAGGTGGGAGTGAGGCTGGGATATTAGGTGGGAGTGAGGCTGGGATATTAGGTGGGAGTGAGGCTGGGATATTAGGTGGGAGTGAGGCTGTGATATTAGGTGGGAGTGAGGCTGGGATATTAGGTGGGGGTTGGGATATTAGGTGGGAGTGAGGCTGGGATATTAGGTGGGAGTGGGGGCTGGGATATTAGGTGGGAGTGAGGATGGGATATTAGGTGGGAGTGAGGATGGGGTATTAGGGGGGAGTGAGGCTGGGATATTAGGTGGGAGTGGGGGCGGGGGTATTAGGTGGGAGTGGGGGCTGGGATATTCGGTGGGAGTGAGGATGGGATATTAGGTGGGAATGAGGATGGGGTATTAGGTGGGAGTGAGGCTGGGATATTAGGTGGGAGTGAGGCTGGGATATTAGGTGGGAGTGAGGATGGGATATTAGGTGGGAATGAGGCTGGGATATTAGGTGGGAGTGAGGCTGGGATATTAGGTGGGAGTGAGGCTGGGATATTAGGTGGGAGTGAGGCTGGGATATTAGGTGGGAGTGAGGCTGGGATATTAGGTGGGAGTGAGGCTGGGATATTAGGTGGGAGTGAGGCTGGGATATTAGGTGGGAATGAGGATGGGGTATTAGGTGGGAATGAGGATGGGGTATTAGGGGGGAGTGAGGCTGGGATATTAGGTGGGAGTGAGGATGGGATATTAGGTGGGAATGAGGATGGGGTATTAGGGGGGAGTGAGGCTGGGATATTAGGTGGGAGTGGGGGCTGGGATATTAGGTGGGAGTGAGGATGGGATATTAGGTGGGAGTGAGGCTGGGATATTAGGTGGGAGTGAGGCTGGGATATTAGGTGGGAGTGAGGCTGGGATATTAGGTGGGAGTGAGGCTGGGATATTAGGTGGGGGTTGGGATATTAGGTGGGAGTGAGGCTGGGATATTAGGTGGGAGTCGGGGCTGGGATATTAGGTGGGAGTGAGGATGGGATATTAGGTGGGAGTGAGGATGGGGTATTAGGGGGGAGTGAGGCTGGGATATTAGGTGGGAGTGGGGGCTGGGGTATTAGGTGGGAGTGGGGTATGGGATATTAGGTGGGAGTGAGGCTGGGATATTAGGTGGGAGTGAGGCTGGGATATTAGGTGGGAGTGAGGCTGGGATATTAGGTGGGAGTGAGGCTGGGATATTAGGTGGGAGTGAGGCTGGGATATTAGGTGGGAGTGAGGCTGGGATATTAGGTGGGAGTGAGGCTGGGATATTAGGTGGGGGTTGGGATATTAGGTGGGAGTGAGGCTGGGATATTAGGTGGGAGTGGGGGCTGGGATATTAGGTGGGAGTGAGGATGGGATATTAGGTGGGAGTGAGGATGGGGTATTAGGGGGGAGTGAGGCTGGGATATTAGGTGGGAGTGGGGGCGGGGGTATTAGGTGGGAGTGGGGGCTGGGATATTCGGTGGGAGTGAGGATGGGATATTAGGTGGGAATGAGGATGGGGTATTAGGTGGGAGTGAGGCTGGGATATTAGGTGGGAGTGAGGCTGGGATATTAGGTGGGAGTGAGGATGGGATATTAGGTGGGAATGAGGCTGGGATATTAGGTGGGAGTGAGGCTGGGATATTAGGTGGGAGTGAGGCTGGGATATTAGGTGGGAGTGAGGATGGGATATTAGGTGGGAATGAGGATGGGGTATTAGGTGGGAGTGAGGCTGGGATATTAGGTGGGAGTGAGGCTGGGATATTAGGTGGGAGTGAGGATGGGATATTAGGTGGGAATGAGGCTGGGATATTAGGTGGGGGTTGGGATATTAGGTGGGAGTGAGGCTGGGATATTAGGTGGGAGTGGGGGCTGGGATATTAGGTGGGAGTGAGGATGGGATATTAGGTGGGAGTGAGGATGGGGTATTAGGGGGGAGTGAGGCTGGGATATTAGGTGGGAGTGGGGGCGGGGGTATTAGGTGGGAGTGGGGGCTGGGATATTCGGTGGGAGTGAGGATGGGATATTAGGTGGGAATGAGGATGGGGTATTAGGTGGGAGTGAGGCTGGGATATTAGGTGGGAGTGAGGCTGGGATATTAGGTGGGAGTGAGGATGGGATATTAGGTGGGAATGAGGCTGGGATATTAGGTGGGAGTGAGGCTGGGATATTAGGTGGGAGTGAGGCTGGGATATTAGGTGGGAGTGAGGCTGGGATATTAGGTGGGAGTGAGGCTGGGATATTAGGTGGGAGTGAGGCTGGGATATTAGGTGGGAGTGAGGCTGGGATATTAGGTGGGAATGAGGATGGGGTATTAGGTGGGAATGAGGATGGGGTATTAGGGGGGAGTGAGGCTGGGATATTAGGTGGGAGTGAGGATGGGATATTAGGTGGGAATGAGGATGGGGTATTAGGGGGGAGTGAGGCTGGGATATTAGGTGGGAGTGGGGGCTGGGATATTAGGTGGGAGTGAGGATGGGATATTAGGTGGGAGTGAGGCTGGGATATTAGGTGGGAGTGAGGCTGGGATATTAGGTGGGAGTGAGGCTGGGATATTAGGTGGGAGTGAGGCTGGGATATTAGGTGGGGGTTGGGATATTAGGTGGGAGTGAGGCTGGGATATTAGGTGGGAGTCGGGGCTGGGATATTAGGTGGGAGTGAGGATGGGATATTAGGTGGGAGTGAGGATGGGGTATTAGGGGGGAGTGAGGCTGGGATATTAGGTGGGAGTGGGGGCTGGGGTATTAGGTGGGAGTGGGGTATGGGATATTAGGTGGGAGTGAGGCTGGGATATTAGGTGGGAGTGAGGCTGGGATATTAGGTGGGAGTGAGGCTGGGATATTAGGTGGGAGTGAGGCTGGGATATTAGGTGGGAGTGAGGCTGGGATATTAGGTGGGAGTGAGGCTGTGATATTAGGTGGGAGTGAGGCTGGGATATTAGGTGGGGGTTGGGATATTAGGTGGGAGTGAGGCTGGGATATTAGGTGGGAGTGGGGGCTGGGATATTAGGTGGGAGTGAGGATGGGATATTAGGTAGGAGTGAGGATGGGGTATTAGGGGGGAGTGAGGCTGGGATATTAGGTGGGAGTGGGGGCGGGGGTATTAGGTGGGAGTGGGGGCTGGGATATTCGGTGGGAGTGAGGATGGGATATTAGGTGGGAATGAGGATGGGGTATTAGGTGGGAGTGAGGCTGGGATATTAGGTGGGAGTGAGGCTGGGATATTAGGTGGGAGTGAGGATGGGATATTAGGTGGGAATGAGGCTGGGATATTAGGTGGGAGTGAGGCTGGGATATTAGGTGGGAGTGAGGCTGGGATATTAGGTGGGAGTGAGGCTGGGATATTAGGTGGGAGTGAGGCTGGGATATTAGGTGGGAGTGAGGCTGGGATATTAGGTGGGAGTGAGGCTGGGATATTAGGTGGGAATGAGGATGGGGTATTAGGTGGGAATGAGGATGGGGTATTAGGGGGGAGTGAGGCTGGGATATTAGGTGGGAGTGAGGATGGGATATTAGGTGGGAATGAGGATGGGGTATTAGGGGGGAGTGAGGCTGGGATATTAGGTGGGAGTGGGGGCTGGGATATTAGGTGGGAGTGAGGATGGGATATTAGGTGGGAGTGAGGCTGGGATATTAGGTGGGAGTGAGGCTGGGATATTAGGTGGGAGTGAGGCTGGGATATTAGGTGGGAGTGAGGCTGGGATATTAGGTGGGGGTTGGGATATTAGGTGGGAGTGAGGCTGGGATATTAGGTGGGAGTCGGGGCTGGGATATTAGGTGGGAGTGAGGATGGGATATTAGGTGGGAGTGAGGATGGGGTATTAGGGGGGAGTGAGGCTGGGATATTAGGTGGGAGTGGGGGCTGGGGTATTAGGTGGGAGTGGGGTATGGGATATTAGGTGGGAGTGAGGCTGGGATATTAGGTGGGAGTGAGGCTGGGATATTAGGTGGGAGTGAGGCTGGGATATTAGGTGGGAGTGAGGCTGGGATATTAGGTGGGAGTGAGGCTGGGATATTAGGTGGGAGTGAGGCTGGGATATTAGGTGGGAGTGAGGCTGGGATATTAGGTGGGGGTTGGGATATTAGGTGGGAGTGAGGCTGGGATATTAGGTGGGAGTGGGGGCTGGGATATTAGGTGGGAGTGAGGATGGGATATTAGGTGGGAGTGAGGATGGGGTATTAGGGGGGAGTGAGGCTGGGATATTAGGTGGGAGTGGGGGCGGGGGTATTAGGTGGGAGTGGGGGCTGGGATATTCGGTGGGAGTGAGGATGGGATATTAGGTGGGAATGAGGATGGGGTATTAGGTGGGAGTGAGGCTGGGATATTAGGTGGGAGTGAGGCTGGGATATTAGGTGGGAGTGAGGATGGGATATTAGGTGGGAATGAGGCTGGGATATTAGGTGGGAGTGAGGCTGGGATATTAGGTGGGAGTGAGGCTGGGATATTAGGTGGGAGTGAGGATGGGATATTAGGTGGGAATGAGGATGGGGTATTAGGTGGGAGTGAGGCTGGGATATTAGGTGGGAGTGAGGCTGGGATATTAGGTGGGAGTGAGGATGGGATATTAGGTGGGAATGAGGCTGGGATATTAGGTGGGGGTTGGGATATTAGGTGGGAGTGAGGCTGGGATATTAGGTGGGAGTGGGGGCTGGGATATTAGGTGGGAGTGAGGATGGGATATTAGGTGGGAGTGAGGATGGGGTATTAGGGGGGAGTGAGGCTGGGATATTAGGTGGGAGTGGGGGCGGGGGTATTAGGTGGGAGTGGGGGCTGGGATATTCGGTGGGAGTGAGGATGGGATATTAGGTGGGAATGAGGATGGGGTATTAGGTGGGAGTGAGGCTGGGATATTAGGTGGGAGTGAGGCTGGGATATTAGGTGGGAGTGAGGATGGGATATTAGGTGGGAATGAGGCTGGGATATTAGGTGGGAGTGAGGCTGGGATATTAGGTGGGAGTGAGGCTGGGATATTAGGTGGGAGTGAGGCTGGGATATTAGGTGGGAGTGAGGCTGGGATATTAGGTGGGAGTGAGGCTGGGATATTAGGTGGGAGTGAGGCTGGGATATTAGGTGGGAATGAGGATGGGGTATTAGGTGGGAATGAGGATGGGGTATTAGGGGGGAGTGAGGCTGGGATATTAGGTGGGAGTGAGGATGGGATATTAGGTGGGAATGAGGATGGGGTATTAGGGGGGAGTGAGGCTGGGATATTAGGTGGGAGTGGGGGCTGGGATATTAGGTGGGAGTGAGGATGGGATATTAGGTGGGAGTGAGGCTGGGATATTAGGTGGGAGTGAGGCTGGGATATTAGGTGGGAGTGAGGCTGGGATATTAGGTGGGAGTGAGGCTGGGATATTAGGTGGGGGTTGGGATATTAGGTGGGAGTGAGGCTGGGATATTAGGTGGGAGTCGGGGCTGGGATATTAGGTGGGAGTGAGGATGGGATATTAGGTGGGAGTGAGGATGGGGTATTAGGGGGGAGTGAGGCTGGGATATTAGGTGGGAGTGGGGGCTGGGGTATTAGGTGGGAGTGGGGTATGGGATATTAGGTGGGAGTGAGGCTGGGATATTAGGTGGGAGTGAGGCTGGGATATTAGGTGGGAGTGAGGCTGGGATATTAGGTGGGAGTGAGGCTGGGATATTAGGTGGGAGTGAGGCTGGGATATTAGGTGGGAGTGAGGCTGGGATATTAGGTGGGAGTGAGGCTGGGATATTAGGTGGGGGTTGGGATATTAGGTGGGAGTGAGGCTGGGATATTAGGTGGGAGTGGGGGCTGGGATATTAGGTGGGAGTGAGGATGGGATATTAGGTGGGAGTGAGGATGGGGTATTAGGGGGGAGTGAGGCTGGGATATTAGGTGGGAGTGGGGGCGGGGGTATTAGGTGGGAGTGGGGGCTGGGATATTCGGTGGGAGTGAGGATGGGATATTAGGTGGGAATGAGGATGGGGTATTAGGTGGGAGTGAGGCTGGGATATTAGGTGGGAGTGAGGCTGGGATATTAGGTGGCAGTGAGGCTGGGATATTAGGTGGGAGTGAGGCTGGGATATTAGGTGGGAATGAGGATGGGGTATTAGGTGGGAATGAGGATGGGGTATTAGGGGGGAGTGAGGCTGGGATATTAGGTGGGAGTGAGGATGGGATATTAGGTGGGAATGAGGATGGGGTATTAGGGGGGAGTGAGGCTGGGATATTAGGTGGGAGTGGGGGCTGGGATATTAGGTGGGAGTGAGGATGGGATATTAGGTGGGAGTGGGGGCTGGGGTATTAGGGGGGAGTGAGGCTGGGATATTAGGTGGGAGTTAGGCATTATTGATTGTATTCTAGCTATTTCTCTGCTTAGTTTTCTGTCCATTTCCCCACAAAACACCACTGAATGTAAATAAAGAGCCGACTTTAAAGCAGATTTCAGTGTTGTTTTATTATATTGTAGTCATCTTCATGACCAAGAACTTATCTTCACAGATAACCCATCTCATATGTTTTGATCGAAGCTGTTTGCTTTATCCTTACAATAAAGAAGACCTTGTTAATCCCTAACAGTTGTCAATCATGAAAAAAACTTAACTGGGCAAGTTTAAACAATCAGAATTGGCTATGTAATAACAATAAATAAATACACATATCTGGGTAATGGACAATATTTATATGGGGTTTCATTGTAGTATAGAATGGGTTAAACTGTCTGACATCTGGTGAAACAGTAGCCTCAGCTGTTCCATAATTGACATCTCCTTGGGTCAAATTTATCTCTTCTCGAGTCCATCTGCTCTCAGTTTGTCAAAAACACCAGGGAGTTTGAAAGTGAAGAAAGAGTATATAGCAACGGAGAGGCTGTATCTTAAACTTTAACTAGACAATGATATTGGAGTACAGGCAGTTCCCTCCCTAACAATATCACATTGACATTCCCACAAGAGGGTCAGCATGGGGACAAGGAAGCACAGAATTCCACCACCAAGACCGGCCAGTAAGGAACAGCGCCACCTACAGATCCATAACATGTAGGCCTTTTGTTTCTTTTATGTTGCACATAAATGAAAGTTTCCCACCTTGGAATTCTTCACTTATACACTTCTACCTCCAGCTGCCCTCCTCACTGCCTTGTGATGTCATCAATAATCTTTTAACTAATGGACGCTTCAATTCATGTTGCTTTTAACGGTTCCAGAGATGAACCAGATAGCAATTATTCAATAAACAGTATGTACAGGCATACCCCGCTTTAAGGACACTCACTTTAAGTACACTCGCGAGTAAGTACACATCGCCCAATAGGCAAACGGCAGCTCGCGCATGCGCCTGTCTGCACGTCCTGAACAGCAATACTGGCTCCCTACCTGTACCGAAGCTGTGTGCAAGCGGGGAGACTATAGAGCCTGTTACACAAGCGTTATTTATATCAGTTATGCACGTACATAACGATTGCAGTACAGTACATGCATCGATAAGTGGGGAAAGGTAATGCTTCACTTTAAGTACATTTTCACTTTACATACATGCTCCGGTCCCATTGCGTACGTTAATGCGGGGTATGCCTGTGTTACATAGTTACATACATGCTCCGGTCCCATTGCGCACGTTAATGCGGGGTATGCCTGTGTTACATAGTTACATACATGCTCCGATCCCATTGCGTATGTTAATGCGGGGTATGTCTGTGTTACATAGTTACATACATGCTCCGGTCCCATTGCGTACGTTAATGCGAGGTATGCCTGTGTTACATAGTTACATACATGCTCCGATCCCATTGCGTATGTTAATGCGGGGTATGTCTGTGTTACATAGTTACATACATGCTCCGGTCCCATTGCGTACGTTAATGCGAGGTATGCCTGTGTTACATAGTTACATACATGCTCCGATCCCATTGCGTATGTTAATGCGGGGTATGCCTGTGTTACATAGTTACATACATGCTCCGGTCCCATTGCGTACGTTAATGCGGGGTATGCCTGTGTTACATAGTTACATACATGCTCCGGTCCCATTGCGTACGTTAATGCGGGGTATGCCTGTGTTACATAGTTACATACATGCTCCGGTCCCATTGCGTACGTTAATGCGGGGTATGCCTGTATGTATATCTTTATATAGCGCCATCCAGGTACGCAGGGCCTAACCCCGGGGTTTTCCTCTCTTAGGAATGCAGACATTTACTAATCTTGGTGAAACAACTGGAACGTGCACGTCGACATTGTATTTTAATTTATTTTTATATATGTATGTATATGTTCATAATAGGCTCCTATAGAACATTTATACCATTTTCTTACTGCAAGGTTTTAATAAATATGCATATGATTGATTCTGATCACATTTATATTTCTTGTGTCACCGTGAATTCCATGCGCCAGAGATGATCTTTTCACCTATCTTTTTGGGGGTGTGGAATACCCCTCTTACTCCGGCTGCTAGAATTCACTGTTAAATATGAATCTTTTATTTTTTCTTGGAATTGAAAAGTTGTATGTACAAATAACACTATAATCACTGAGAGCTCACATTAGCGCCCCATATCCTGCACTCCTGCACACAGCGCTTTACAATACACAGCGCATCAGACAAAACAATAGGAAAAGGAGTCCCCGGCCGAAGAGCTTACAATCTAAGTGTATACAAACTATGTTCAATCCTAAAGAAACTAATATGACCAGTTGCTCAATTAGACAAGAAATCCCAACAGGCAGGAATCATATGTAATGTATTCATTTCGTTTTGACATAAGAAGGGCAGAGGCCTGTAGGATTTCCAAGCATGTTCCCGGCGCGTTTCATGGCAGCACACTGCTTCCTCATGTAATTTATCTTCAGTTAGGTCATTAGATTTGATAACCTTGATTGCTTTCTTTGGTTGTTTTATTCTTTGCAAGCTGTCAATGCAAGACATAATGAATAGGATTCATTTATTAAGGTATATTTTATTTTTCAGTTCTAAGCTAGGACCTCCGAATCACAGGTTAGCAAATACGGAAGGTATGGTATATCTTGAAGGAAAATAATTGCACAGCCTCATTTATTTTGCTTGTTTCTTTGTATTTAAATTATGCTTAGAACCATAAGTGTACAATTGACCTCACATGTCAAGGTGGGACGTCCCTAGCTGCCCCACTGCAGCCTGATAATAGAATGTTCTGCCCGGCTGATGGAAAGACAAAGACAGGTGCTCGAAGTAGTTTGATGACTTGTAGTAATGTGTCTTGTGCTTCTCTGTGAGGCCCCTTACGACCTCCAGATCCAAATATAATGCTGGGTTGGATTTCTGAGAGTGGTCCTGAAGGAATTGACACCTCTTACCATTAAAACTAAAAGACTTGTGATTTGATCTGTAGTTTTCACATTGTGCCTTGGAGCTAGCAACAAAAGAATGATGAAATAATGGCCCTATATTCGTACTATGGTCATTTTCTCAGGACAACTTCATGCTGTGACAATGGTATTCACCTGTCTGTTTGCGTAACATTTTCTTCCTTCAATTGAGGACCAATTACGCACGAGTTCAATGATGCACGGATTTACCGACAACATAACGCTGCGTCCCCGCTGGCACTGAGCGTGCGGTGCGCTCGCCGCTTTTACTTATTGTAGTCTTTATGTGGAAGTCCCTGCTCACGTGGTGCGTGCGCTTGTGCGCGGGCACGCACGCTCTCCCACCAATCTTGGCGTTTGAGACAAAAAAAGTGACTTTGAAGCGTGCTCAACATGCCCCCAATGCCCCCCCCCCACGCGCTTGCTAAATATACAGGACACCCGGCGCTCATGCTTAGAGAGTTAGTGACATCACCGCTCTCAACCATGAGCGCGGTCAGCGCCAGCGGAGATGCAGCATAACGTATCACTGCTCCCCGTATGAGAAATTCCATCCATCATGTATTCTTGGTACCTGTGTGGTGAGTATGTTGAAATGTGTGGTACAATCCTCTGGGTAATCTTACGCTACAAATCTAACAAGCAGCTGCTCTGCCTAAACTGAACTGTGTGTAATTGTAAATTGCTTATTTTTTTATATTGTACAGATCACATTTCGCGCTGTTTATATTTCCTCTTGTTTCCAGCACACGTTCCTCTCCAGTTGCTAGATGTTCTTTGAGTCATCTGTCTGTGTCTGGAACCCGGAAGTACACGAGTACATGAAAATGCATTACACCCTCCCGCCAGCCACCCAGTAGGCATCAGCACCCCCCACGGGCCAACTATCACCTTCACCCATCCCTTCTACCCCCATAAACATTAAAACACAATACTAGCTAATACACCCATTGATTGCCAGCGTGGTTACATATGCCCTCAATTGGAGCAAAGATAACCCCAATGGCAATGAATGGGCATCCTACTACACACCCCCTCTGCCCCCAACAACCGCTCCCCCTAACACATACAGTACAGTAATTGGCAAAATCCCTATTATCCAGATCTCATTTGCCCATAAAAAATACAACATTACCTAGCCAGCATATAGTAAATTTGTAAGGGTTCCAGTCCAGGGTTTTACTGGAACCTGCCCTTACGTGGCTGTAGTGCCCATCTTGGTTCCTGGCAAATCTCTCCCTGGACTTTGTGATTGGCTGCAGCTGCTCCTGGACTTAAATTGCAGCTTGCCTTGTTGCTGCCTGCTGTGCAGCTCAGTACCTATTGGCTCTCCTTGCTATTTAGGGTCAGTCTCCCCCACCAGGAAGGGGCTGAGCATAATCCTTTTGGAACCGTTGCTAGTCACAAGCACTTAGCCTTGCCTAGCTTTTCCTGTGCTGAAACCTTCTCTGTTCCTGAGGCCTTCCCTGTGCTGAAGCCTTCTCTGTTCCCGAGGCCTTCCCTGTGCTGAAGCCTTCTCTCTTCCTGAGGCCTTCCCTGTACTGAAGCCCTTGTTGCTGAGGCCTATCCTGTGTCCTGCGGCCTATCCTGTTTCCTGAGGCCTACCCTGCCTTCCCTGTTTGCTGAGGCCTTATCTGGTGCGGATTCCAGGCTGTGACCCTGACCATTGCTCCTGTGTCGCCTGCCTTGACCCCAGCCTGTATCCTGACTTTGCACCTTTGCCGCCTGCCTAGACCTCTGCCTGGATCTCTAATGTGCTGCTCTCTTCTACCCTGACCCAGCTACCTACGACGAACCTCACATTCTGGACGCGGCTTCAAAATACTGGCCACTAACTCTTTAATCACTGTAGCAGTTGCTAACCGCTATAGAAAATAAGGGGTTAACCCCCCTCCCCTGCTACCCACCCAGGAGGCATAACCACCAACCCAGGAGGCATAACCACCATCCCCGGGGCAACTACCTCCTTCCCCTCTACTCAATGATTGTCACAGTGGTAAACCATGCCCATATTATGGTCATGGTTTGCCACTATGGCAATGAACGGGCAAACGAAAGAAAAAAAAAGCCACAAAATAAAACACATGACATTTAAATATAAACAAGCATTTGACAATAAAGCCGTTGATTGTGACTGTGGTAAGCCATGCCCAGAATACGGGCATGGATTGCCACACTGAACATGAATGGGCAAGCTAAAAAAAAAATTGCCAAAAAATGCATAACTTGTCACTGTGCTTATCTATACTCAGAAAGGGGCACAGATAAGTACATTGGCAGTCAATGGCCAACCTAAACAAAATAATACACAATTAAATAATAGCCGATCAATATGTTTCTTACCTTTGCTGTTTTCACCCTCCAAATACTACTCATCCACAACTCTTGACCCAACGATGCAATGCTCCTCAACAGCCGAATCGAAGAAGTCCATGATCATACAGTATGTTGATTGAAGAGACATCTCCGGTAAGTTCTTCCTTCTTTTCTTCTTTCTTTTCTCCTGTACTGTATAATCCAATGGGGGCAGATGTTGTCCCGTCATCTTCTTGGGCTCAAATGAATTGGGACAGGCCTTATAAATGGCCTGTGATGTCCCATTTGAGTGTCTCGCTATGCACCATCCCGACTCTTGCATTCTTCTCAAGGATGTCTTCTTTCTACCCCCTTTGTATCTAAAGCTCTCTCCCGCCTTAAACTTTTCTCACTTTCTGCCCCACACCTCTGGAATGCCCTTCCCCTCAATACCCGACTAGCACCCTCTCTATCCACCTTTAAGACCCAACTTAAGACACATTTGCTTAAAGAAGCATATGAATAGCAGTGGATAATCCTGGACACATGACACATAAAGCTTGGCCCCCTTGCAGACGCACTTACTAGAATTCCCTCCTACTGTCTCTGTACGTTCTCCCTACCTACCAATTAGACTGTAAGCTCCTCGGAGTAGGGACTCCTCTTCCTTAATGTTACTTTAATGTCTGAAGCACTTATTCCCATGACCTGTTATTTATATTATTTGTTATTTATATGATTACAACATGTATTACTACTGTGAAGCGCTATGTACATTTATGGCGCTATATAAATAAAGACATACAATACAATACAATACACCCCCAATCCGATTGGCTGGTGTACCATGTGACATGTTCACTTTTTTTCATCAAAAAGGGAGGGAAGACAGACAATCAGATAATATATGCTTGCCTCCGTTTAAGATGACGTCACTTCAGTAAAAAAAAACAAAATGGTCACAATCCAATTGGATTGGTGTATATACCATGGGATGCCTTTCCTTGTGACGTCATCAAAAAGGGACGTAAGATAGCCAATAAAGTAGCATGCCTTCCTCCCTTTTTGATGATGTCACAGCACTCCAAAAAAGGAAAGGCATCACATGGTATATACACCAATCCAACTGGTTGGTGACCATGTCATGGCGGCCATTTTGTTTATGGAAAAAAAATATTTGAAAACCTCGCTCTTCTTTTCAAATGCCAGGTCCCTATTGTGTTCAGAAGCAGAAAAATACTGAGGAATGTGATAATTATGCATTTATGATTAAGTAGTACACGGAACATTAGTATGTAAAGAAAAAGGATAAAAATGAGCAAAATCTCCTTATCTTCACACAAATCTTTGCAAATTCAATCAACATACAGTATGCATTTCTATTCACATGACTTTTTATTGTAGCAAACATGCCACACCCGCACATGTATTTGTCATGTGTACATTGAGCTTAACCAGCATGATAACATCGCCACAGGCACAAATAAGTCTGAGTGTAGCATCTAGGCTCCAACTGTTCATGTCACCTATCCAGCAGCGCAGTGATAAGTCTCATTCATATCCGCTCTCCTTTATTGTGGGAATGACATAATACAGGGTTTGTTTACTCTGCTGATGCTGGAGAATAGTCTCCGTTCTTTGCTTTCTTTCTCCGCTCATTGTTTAGATGTGTGAGATCATTTCCCGTGACCAGAGACACAGGGAGAATATCCAGGTTCATTGTCCTAACCGCACATTGCTTGTAGTGTAACAAGTGTTTCTGATTTACAAGAAAACAGATATGGGATTATTCTCTGTTGTTCTGTGAGATGGTTTAAGTAAATGACGAGGTCACACAATTAAAGCAGCAATTGTAACTACTTGCTACCGGGTCACTTTTAGTACCTAGAACCATTAGAGATAACCCAAAACATCCAATATTTACCGGCGCTCAGAGATAAAGCCATCGACAACAACAGCACTTCCACAACACTACACAACTTCATCAACATGCGCCCTGATTATATCCCTTTAGTAATCAGTGACATACAAAACTGTGCCCCATACAGAGGTTCTACCATGCAGAGCACAGTGCTTTTATAGGTTAGATTTTGGTGAATCGGGATACTATTTTGCAGTTCAGTAATATTTTAGATGAGTCTCCCATTTTGTTTTCATAATGTTCCTATTTGTTTCGGTGATACAAATCACTCCTGTTGTTTCATATACTGTAGGTAACCTGGCAGAGAGCATTTATAGCACAGCAGTTTGCCGGCTGTTGGATGAGATTATGAGCTGTTGTCTCTTACCTGCACAAAGGATGCATGTTCTAGGTTCTCCAAAGCAGCGGTTTGGGATGTTTTTTGGCCTAAAATCCCTATTTACATCAATGGGATTTTCAGGTGAAAACAGCACAAATGCAGCTTCAGAGTATACATAATTACCCCCTAAACCTTCTGCAGCGCCGCTGTTTTGCAATGCATTGAATACAGAATATATCGTATTTGTGTAATATGAATAAAGAGGAACTATTTGCTACAAGCCTTTGCAGAAGCATGTTTAAATTCCAAGCTGTGGATTGAGCATTGAGACAGGGAATTGGGTGCAAACTGTTATTAATGGTATCTGTAATAAAAATTAAAAATAAAGATTTCAACGCGCTCCCATTTGCATCTTGGAGGGACTCCTCCTTCAACTTATTCGAGGTTTTATAAGATTTCCATGGGCCTCTTTACTGCGCTGATCCAGACACAACACCCACAGCTGCCAAGTAAATAAATAAAAGCACAAAAAGTATTTTGATCTTGGAGGTAGGACCCGCAGACAGAACAGGACGGTCACAGCTGTGACCGGAACAGATGCCGGACAGTGCAAGAGAGAGCGGGTGAAATGTAAGCAATGCTGGAAACTTTCGGAGAGTGGCGTACATGTTTGTGACAGGTGTGAAGTGTTTACGCTGAAATAAGAAGGGCAATCAAGAGGAAAAAAGGCCGGTCATGTTACCTGTGACCCAAAGTGACACTGGGGGTACAACTCGGCCAAATACAAATATATGACTTCCTTGGAAACCTAGAAATTCAAAGCAGACGAGGAAGACTGGGGCCATGTACTCTGCCCTTTCTCCCAAGCTGTTACACGCCTCAGACGCTATATGATCCCTGGCATGTTTCTACACTTAGGATGCCCTTGCATCTATGACAAGCTTTCTTACTGCAAAAACATTTCCTGTCGTCTCCTGAGCCTCACTACGTTACCGCCCGATTCCTTTCTATGTGATCTGCTACAGTCCCTCAACACAAATACTCACCCACATGATCATTTCTGTCTAATCAGATTATTGATGCCACTCTCTTAACAAAATAGTTAAGAATATTATGTGTGTGTGTGTGTGTGTGTGTATATATATATATTGCAAAAAAATTTAAAAGGTGCGTGCTCCAACAAGTACACCAGTAATGTATTTAAAGTGTGTAGTTAATAACAGATAAGGTTCACTCAAATAATTTCTTGTATGAAAACGTAATAGTGTATATAACACACACTTAAACCCACTGCGTGAAAATGAAATGCAGATATTGTGAGCGCAAGTCCAGTGAATGATTTCCACAAGTAGTGAGAAAGTTACTTGGAGGGACATGCAAGAGGGTGCTACCCACTCTATTATCCTGATTTCTTGTGGGTCTAACGGTGCTGTTGCAATCCCTGCACCATAGACACTAATCAGTTTATAGTATCTTGCATCGATTCCAGTGTTTATCCGTTAAAGGTTTGGGGTCTCTAGTTCCAAGTGAAATCCTCTTGAGTCCTGTGTGAGAGCCCCATCAAGCACAGGTGTAACGTCTTGTGCAAAGTGTGAACTAACCGTCAGGAAGAGCTGAGGTTGTGAGCCCATGGGACGCCCGTTCTCCATGTCTCTCACTCACGGATCATCGTCCAGCCTATTCGCGCTATGCTGGGTTGGTCAAATGGCAAACTACATATGCCGCTATATAGAGATGGACTGGAGAGAGGTCTCAGCGGTGAAGCTTCAAGGAACACAGGGTCCCAAAATCACCCAACGCGTTTTGTCGTGTTTCTGCCACTTCCTCAGGGGTAGAAACAGCAGTGAATGATGAGAGTATTTAAACCCCAGCAGTTGCCAGGGTAACAAATAATCAAACTGCTTTCTTAAAGGGACAATGTCCAAAGATAGACAAATGTGGGAAAAAGCATGTAACTACATCCTATACAAAACAATTATACAATAGCTTTAAAACAATTATGCTAAAACACACAAAATCCACGGGGAGCATGGGGAGGAAACAAAAATAAATTTAAGTGCAGCAAAAATGACAATGTGAAAAAAGCCTTCAATTGACTTGGCTCTAATGAATTGACTACTTACAAGATGTAAGAGTCAAAAAGGCAGGGTTGACTCAAACGGTCAGAGGTAAGTGGATGATGCCGTTGTCATCAAGGTGGATCATGTCCCCAGGATCACGTACCCCAATGTAGAGAGAAAAACTGGCATAGCGCAGATCACTCAAGATAAAACTAGCTTTATAACAATAAAATATTATACTCACATTCTAACAATAAAATAAGGGCATATCACACTGCATTAGTGTAGGAAGATTTTAGCCAGCTGGCTCACCGTCCCACAACGTTCCCCCACTCCTCCGCCTCAGCCTCCGGTCAGCTGTTTAGACTGCTCCGACTAGCGTGTGACGTCACTTCCGGTTTCGCCGCTCGGTGAGGGCTGGATCCTCCTGCAACTCCTCTGCTGTATGCTCCTCTCTGAATAAGACTCCCACTCTACGCGTTTCGAAAGCGACTCAGGAGGAAGATCTGCGCTATGCCAGTTTTTCTCTCTACATTGGGGTACGTGATCCTGGGGACATGATCCACCTTGATGACAACTGCATCATCCACTTACCTCTGACCGTTTGAGTCCACCCTGCCTTTTTGACTCTTACATCTTGTAAGTAGTCAATTCATTAGAGCCAAGTCAATTGAAGGCTTTTTTCACATTGTCATTTTTGCTGCACTTAAATTTATTTTTGTTTCCTCCCCATGCTCCCCGTGGATTTTGTGTGTTTTGCTGTTACTGTGGGGGAAGAGTGAAGACTACCCCTTCCAGTGGGTTCCAGAGCAGGGGGTGAAACTGTATTTACTTAAATTTTTTCACATTTTTCACTTATTTAAGTTTTTGATTAGTCACTTATTATTAGTATCCACTTTTTATTTGTTTTCGCCTGTGTTCACTTTACCACTATACAAACAATTATGCTAATACATTGTGTGTCCCTTCCTCAGACCCAACACGTGTTGTGTCTGAGGAAGGGACACATTTTTCTTGAAACGTTATCAGTACTAAAGCTCTGATGCTGTGAACATCTTATTGAAGTTTTTCAAAACTTAAATCAAGTCTCCAGTGTGCTCCTCCTTTCCTTCATTTTTGTGCCATTATCAGGTCCAGCCTTGAGACGCCGGGACCATTGGGAGGTAAGCACCGGAAGCAGAATTATACTTGCATGTCTTTATTAACAGTGCTGTGCCATTTATTTCTATGATTGCTCTAATACATTGTGTACAATAAAAACATTCAGCATTTTTATGACAAATGACAAGATAAGTTAACTAAAGACACATGGGAAGTGTCAAATAAGCTATAGATCAATAGATCTCTCTCTAGTGTGTAACGTATAGCTGAATATGTACTATACACCCTGTGATCAATCAAATTTAAATACATTAATTAAAATGATAATAAAAAGTATATATCAAACTAAATAACATGATTCAGATGATCCTACCATCATTCCACCATGAGATATTATCTCTACGTGCGCTTATTTTCAGAGTCCTTGTGAGTGTGCTCATCTTCAGGCTTTTTTATTTTTGTATTAATACATTTGTACATGTACACACACACACACACACATATATATAAAACCATTTTCACAACACTTTAGATTAGAATATGGGGAGGTTTAACGATCGCACTGGCCTACTTGTTCCAGGAACCTTCTATTCGACACAACATTGCAACCAGTTGAACAATGCATGGTGGCCCTTTCTTGCAGTGAAGGGTTAAATCCGCAGTGGAGGTGATCGTTTGGTCTGCTTTGCCCCAAACCTATAAAACTCCACTATGAAGTGCTGATCTGTGAGGTCCAGCTGCAGGCTTCCCATGCGACAGTGACTAACAAACATCTCATTTGTCAAGATGGATTTCATTGTGCAATTATAACGTCTGCCATCAAGTTAAATTTAATACCCAACTGTAGCCCCCTTGTTATCATCATATGCCCAGTGACGGTGTGTCCGTCTGCGAGATGCCCGATATAAACGCCGAGAGATATCTACATTTACACAGCTATGTTTGTATCTGTCAGTGGCTGTAAGATGTACAAACACCTGCATAACGTTTGGTTCCGTGGCTGTAACATGTAGGAACACCTGCATAACGTTTGGTTCCGTGGCTGTAAGATGTACAAACACCTGCATAACGTTTGGTACCGTGGCTGTAAGATGTAGGAACACCTGCATAACGTTTGGTACCGTGGCTGTAAGATGTAGGAACACCTGCAGAAAGTTTGGTACCGTGGCTGTAAGATGTAGGAACACCTGCAGAATGTTTGGTACCGTGGCTGTAAGATGTCGGAACACCTGCATAACGTTTGGTACCGTGGCTGTAAAATGTAGAAACACCTGCAGAACGTTTGGTACCGTGGCTGTAAGATGTAGGAACACCTGCATAACGTTTGGTACCGTGGCTGTAAGATGTAGGAACACCTGCAGAATGTTTGGTACCGTGGCTGTAAGATGTCGGAACACCTGCATAACGTTTGGTACCGTGGCTGTAAAATGTAGAAACACCTGCAGAACGTTTGGTACCGTGGCTGTAAGATGTAGAAACACCTGCATAATGTTTGGTACCGTGGCTGTAAGATGTAGAAACACCTGCAGAACGTTTGGTACCGTGGCTGTAAGATGTAGAAACATCTGCAGAACGTTTGGTACCGTGGCTGTAAGATGTAGGAACACCTGCATAACGTTTGGTACCGTGGCTGTAAGATGTAGAAACACCTGCAGAACGTTTGGTACCGTGGCTGTAAGATGTAGAAACACCTGCAGAACGTTTGGTACCGTGGCTGTAAGATGTAGAAACACCTGCATAACGTTTGGTACCGTGGCTGTAAGATGTAGAAACACCTGCAGAACGTTTGGTACCGTGGCTGTAAGATGTAGGAACACCTGCATAACGTTTGGTACCGTGGCTGTAAGATGTAGAAACACCTGCAGAACGTTTGGTACCGTGGCTGTAAGATGTAGAAACACCTGCATAACGTTTGGTACCGTGGCTGTAAGATGTAGAAACACCTGCAGAACGTTTGGTACCGTGGCTGTAAGATGTAGAAACACCTGCATAACGTTTGGTACCGTGGCTGTAAGATGTAGAAACACCTGCAGAACGTTTGGTACCGTGGCTGTTCCTATAGCTGTGGAAGAAAAGCTACACGTTTACATCTTTAACCATCAGTTATAATTTGTTGCAAGAATGGTAAATGAATACTTTTACGGAACTATTTGGCAGGGCGGACTAATGCATTGGAGTTGTGACTTTGAATAGCTGACAGGCCACACGTCACGGTAATAAGACTGGATTTATTTGTGGACGGAAAGTTCTGACCTTACTTGAAAATCATCCTAAACAAACTCTTCCAATACATTTCCATCATCTCAGATACTGCTCCTGTGGTGGGGTTGGCCAGGTGTCCAGTATTGAACCAGACTGTCCTGTATTTGGACACTGTCCAGTAAAACATTAGAGCTAATAATACTGGACATGTATGTGTCCGGTGTTACCCCTCGGCACATAGTGATCTGACCGGCTTGGGGGGCCGCAGGATTTTCCAGAGCAGGGAGAGAGCAGGGCTGTTGCTAGGTGGCATGGAGCGGAGAAAGGTGAGAGGTGTGTGTGTGTCGAGCACGTTGCATCTTTCACCATTGTGTCCAGTATATTTGGAGAAGCCGCCTGGCACCCCCACTCCTGTAATGTTCAGATAGCATTACAGAACATTATAAATTGTATTTTTTGTGGAGCCTCCATACATTCACATGTCCTATAATACATCTATCTGTCTGTCTGTGTATCTGTCTGTCTGTGTATCTGTCTGTCTGTGTATCTGTCTGTCTGTGTATCTGTCTGTCTGTGTATCTGTCTGTCTGTGTATCTGTCTGTCTGTGTATCTGTCTGTCTGTGTATCTGTCTGTCTGTGTATCTGTCTGTCTGTGTATCTGTCTGTCTGTGTATCTGTCTGTCTGTCTGTGTGTCTGTCTGTCTGTCTGTCTGTCTGTCTGTCTGTCTGTCTGTCTGTCTGTCTGTCTGTCTATCTAGAGGTATATTAGTATTTTATCTGGTAGTGTTAGGACTTGCGAACAGGTGTCTGCCTTGACGTGGCTCGCAAGCTTACAATGCTTTGGCCAAAGGGTTAAACTAAATGACCCTATTTCAAGAGAATATATAAGTATTTTACTGTGTATTTCTGTCATGTTGGATGTAGCATTGGGCTTCTCTGTCGTCTGTTGTATACATATGCCACGCTCAATAGCACTCCATTTTGACACATATACATATATATATTTTGTGGGGGCTCAGGGGTTTCCAAAAAGAGCTTGCTTGGGGTTCTGTGTTTTGTTAACCCATTCTCAGCTGTTCCAGCTGGTGGAGGTTAGTGGCTCCTCCTTCCCAGGTTTTAAGCTCGCCCCTCCACACTTCCCTAGTTTGCAAGTTCCTCATTCTGCTTGATATAGACCCACTGTGGTCTTTCTCCCTCCTAATAGAGGTAAATGAGAATTTTAATCCTAATAGAGGTATATTAGTATTTTATCTGGTAGTGTTAGGACTTGCGAACAGGTGTCTGCCTTGACGTGGCTCGCAAGCTTACAACGCTTTGGCCAAAGGGTTAAACTAAATGACCCTATTTCAAGAGAATATATAAGTATTTTACTGTGTATTTCTGTCATGTTGGATGTAGCATTGGGCTTCTCTGTCGTCTGTTGTATACATATGCCACGCTCAATAGCACTCCATTTTGACACATATACATATATATATTTTGTGGGGGCTCAGGGGTTTCCAAAAAGAGCTTGCTTGGGGTTCTGTGTTTTGTTAACCCATTCCCTGTCTGTCTATCTGTCTGTCTATCTGTCTATCTTATAATGTAAAACATGTTTTCAATGGAAAAGAAAGATGGACATTTAGCAGCAGTATGTGCGCCTCTGATCATGTCGTGGGGCTACAACTGCAGATATAAATACTTCAGAGTAACTGCGTATTGGTAACCAGGGCAATCTCCTGGGTTTTCACACAACTATAGTGTGCTATTATGAGGAGTTTGTTTTGATCTGGTCCCAGTAGCACTGCTTACTGCCTATAAACAAGAAAGACGGTGCAAAACAGCGCTAAAAAGATCATATAATACCCCTACTGGGAAACACGTGTAAGATATATATAACAATAATGGCAGCCAGACAGATACTGACAGTACAGTCAGTTGGATGGCATAGGAGAAAAAGGGAAATGTCGGCGCCAAGTGTGACAATAATAGATAGTCCAAACCATACGATTGAAAGTCCAATTGTAGTCCTTGGATGATCAAATGGTGTGCAAACGGACTGTGGATTCTCTCCAAGATGCAGTGCAATATGTGGAAATAAAAGAAAATGGATTATGGTGCAGTAAGTCAGTCAATGCGGACATAAAAACATTTAACACAACACAAAACAGACATGACAGACTAACAACAACACAAGCCAGACTAAAAAATAGAATAAAAAAGCTATTTATTAACAACTAATGTAGGGTTCTGGAGGATGGCTGGCAGACACCAATCCGGGGGGAGGGGTAAAATCGTTGCCCTACTCACAAGATGCAGGATAATATCAGGCAGTAGGACTGGAGACACAATCGGTGGTTTAAAGATGGCGACCGGAGGCCTCTCACTGGCGTCCCCACGTGAGGTAGATGCTGTGTGGAGCTACACAGGTCACAGGAGCTGAAGCACCTCCGAGCTGATGTAGCGTCACGCTCTGTCTTCCTCCCAATACCGTTGTCCTCGCTCGTATCTCGTCCCCCACACCTCAGACCGGATAGTAAGCTTCCACCTCCAGGAACCAAAACTTCACTCTAAAACAATGTCTTCCCAACGCGTTTCGTGCGCATGCGCGCACTTCTTCAAGGGATCGCATGCGCACAAAACGCGTTGGGAAGACATTGTTTTAGAGTGAAGTTTTGGTTCCTGGAGGTGGAAGCTTACTATCCGGTCTGAGGTGTGGGGGACGAGATACGAGCGAGGACAACGGTATTGGGAGGAAGACAGAGCGTGACGCTACATTCGCTCGGAGGTGCTTCAGCTCCTGTGACCTGTGTAGCTCCACACAGCATCTACCTCACGTGGGGACGCCAGTGAGAGGCCTCCGGTCGCCATCTTTAAACCACCGATTGTGTCTCCAGTCCTACTGCCTGATATTATCCTGCATCTTGTGAGTAGGGCAACGATTTTACCCCTCCCCCCAGATTGGTGTCTGCCAGCCATCCTCCAGAACCCTGCATTAGTTGTTAATAAATAGCTTTTTTATTATTTTTTAGTCTGGCTTGTGTTGTTGTTAGTCTGTCATGTCTGTTTTGTGTTGTGTTAAATGTTTTTATGTCCGCATTGACTGACTTACTGCACCATAATCCATTTTCTTTTATTTCCACATATTGCACTGCATCTTGGAGAGAATCCACAGTCCGTTTGCACACCATTTGATCATCCAAGGACTACAATTGGACTTTCAATCGTATGGTTTGGACTATCTATTATTGTCACACTTGGCGCCGACATTTCCCTTTTTCTCCACTGCTTACTGCCTATGCCAGGGGCCCGCTCAACTCCAGCCCTCAGGGCCCCCCTCCCCCACCCAACAGGTCAGGTTTTAAGGATATCTCTGCTTCTGCACAGGTGGCTCAATTAGTGGCTCAGTCAAAGACTTCACCCCATGTGCTTAAGCAGGGACTGATTGAGTCACCTCTGCTGAAGCAGGGACTGAGTCACCTCTGCTGAAGCAGGGACTGAGTCACCTCTGCTGAAGCAGGGACTGAGTCACCTCTGCTGAAGCAGGGACTGATTGAGTCACCTCTGCTGAAGCAGGGATATCCTTTAAACCTTACCTGTTGGTGGGGGGGGGGGGGGTTGAGGACTAGAGTTGGCCACCTCTGGCCTATGCCATTATATTCTTGCCATGCATAGAGAGGAACCTGCTCTATGATGATCATAAAGTCTTGGACTAAGCCCCCTATGAAAAAGTCTAATGACAACAAGTGTCTCTCGCATGGAATGTACATGAGACGTGTCAGCTCTGTATATATCTGGAGACAAGTGTTTCATTTGGGATTAGCGGGCTAAACAAAAGCTGCAAGGTATTTGGATGGGCCTCCTCACTGTTACATCGAGCAATGGTAACCAACCTGTGAAGTTAGAGCCAATGCCTGGCACAGCATCCCGTATCAAGTGGCACTCAGGAATAGAAAGCAAGACACGTGTATATGAGTCTAGCTAAAACAATACGAATAATACATTCAAGTCACCTGTAAGAGGACATGTGCAGAGGTACGCAATGGAGACTGTTTTAAGGTGAAATTAAAATAAGGCTTTATTGCGCCTGTTGCTTTAAACACAGCAAACATGTGAAAATCCACAAACAAAATCTGCTCCACGTTGGAGTATATTTACACTTGTAGTCCAGCGATTCACCAGCCCAAATCATAGAGACCTTTATATATATATATATACTAGCTGAGAGACCCGGCGTTGCCCGGGATGTAAATGCGTAATAAGTCGTATTATTTATAAATCGTGGAACAATAGGTGAGTATTTGTTGGAAAGGTTGGATAATAATGTTGAAAAGAAAGATGGAAGAAAATGTAATACGATGTTGTATAAAAATGGTTTATTGTAAACACACCACAGTACAATGTATATTTTGGTGACATAAGTGATGTGAAAATGTGAGGCGTGTGTCCTGCTAGGGTGTGAGCGTGTGTGAGGCGGCGGGTGGGTGTTCAGTACGGGTGGCGCGTGGGTAGTGAGTGCTGGCTGTGGGTCGGGGTCCTGCTAGGGTGTGAGGCGGCGGGTGTGTGGCGAGTGCAGGTGACAGCTGGTCAGTGATATTGTTGCGTAGGGGCAAGAGGCAGCAGGTGTGTGTCGAGTGTGTGTCGAGTGTGTGAGAGGCGGCGGGTGTGTGTCGAGTGTGGCAGGTCTGTTTAATGCGTGCGGCGGCTGTGTGGCGCGGGGATGTGAGCGGTGGGCGGGTGAAAGGCAGAAGTGCGGGTGGGCGAAAGGCAGAGGCGGGAGGGCGGACGAAAGGCGTTGAAGGAGGGGAGGTGAGGTCGGAGGGGTGGTGGGGGGTGGTGAGGGGAGGTGAAGGGGGGCGGAGGGGAGGTCGGAGGGGAGGTGAGGATGGGTGGTGAGGGGGGGTGGTGGGGGATGGTGACGGGAGGTGAAGGGGGGGTGAGGGGAGGTGAAGGGGGGGTGACGGGAGGTGGAGGGGGTTGCCGGGAGGTGAAGGGAGGGGGGGGGTGACAGGAGGTGAAGGGAGGGGGGGGTGACAGGAGGCGAAGGGGGGGGTGGTGACAGGAGGTGAAGGGGGGGTGAAGGGAGGAAGGGAAGGGGGAGGTGGAGGAGAGGAAAGGGGAAGAGGGGGGTGGGGGAGAAGGGGAAGGGGGGAGGGGGGGAGGAGAAGGGGGGAGGGGGGGAGGGGGGGAAAGGGTGAAGGGGGGAGGTGGGGGAAAGGGTGAAGGGGGGAGGTAAGGGTGAAGGGGGAGGGGTGAAGGGGGAAAGGGGGTAAAGGTGGGGGAGGGGAAAAGGGGGGAAAGGTGGGGGAGGAGGGAAAGGGGGGAAAGAGGGGGGAAGGGGGGAAAGAGGGGTGGAGGTGGGGAAGGGGGTGGAGGGGAGAGGGGGGATGGGGAAAGGGGGGAGGTGGAGGAGGGGAAGTGGGGAGGTGAGGAGGGTAAGGGGGGAGGTGAGGAGGGTAAGGGGGGAGGTGAGGAGGGTAAGGGGGGAGGTGAGGAGGGTAAGGGGGGAGGTGGAGGAGGGGAAGGGAGGAGGTGGAGGAAGGGAAGGGGGGAGGTGGAGGAAGGGAAGGGGGGAGGTGGAGGAGGGGAAGGGGGGAGGTGGAGGAGGGGGGAGATGGAGGAGGGGAAGGGGGAGATGGAGGAGGGGAAGGGGGGAAGTGGTGGGAAGAGGGGGGAGGGGGGAGGTGGTGGGAAGGGGGGAGGAGGGGGGAGGTGGTGAGGAGGGGGAAGGGGGGAGGAGGGGGGGAGGTGGTGGGAAGGGGGGGAAGGGGGGGGAGGTGGTGGGAAGGTGGGAAGGGGGGAGGTGGGGGGAGGTGGGAAGGGGGGGAGGTGGTGGGAAGGGGGGGGAGGTGGTGGGAAGGGGGGAGGTAAGGGTGATGGGGGGGAGGGGTGAAGGGGGAAAGGGGGTAAAGGTGGGGGAGGGGAAAAGGGGGGAAAAGGGGGGAAAGGTGGGGGAGGAGGGAAAGGGGGGAAAGAGGGGAAGGTGGTGGAGGGGGGAAGGTGGTGGAGGGGGGGAAGGGGGTGGAGGGGGGGAAGAGGGGAGAGGGGGGATGGGGAAAGGGGGGAGGTGGAGGAGGGGAAGTGGGGAGGTGAGGAGGGTAAGGGGGGAGGTGAGGAGGGTAAGGGGGGAGGTGGAGGAGGGGGGAGGTGGAGGAGGGGAAGGGGGAGGTGGAGGAGGGGGGAGGTGGAGGAGGGGAAGGGGGGAGATGGAGGATGGGAAGGGGGGAGGTGAGGAGGGTAAGGGGGGCGGTGGAGGAGGGGAAGGGGGAGGTGGAGGAGGGGGGAGGTGGAGGAGGGGAAGGGGGGAGATGGAGGAGGGGAAGGGGGGAGATGGAGGAGGGGAAGGGGGGAGGTGGTGGGAAGAGGGGGGAGGTGGTGGGAAGAGGGGGGAGGTGGTGGGAAGGGGGGAAGAGGGGGGAGGTGGTGGGAAGGGGGGAGGTGGTGTGAAGGGGGGAGGAGGGGGGAGGTGGTGGGAAGGGGGGAGGTGGTGGGAAGGGGGAGGAGGGGGGAGGTGGTGGGAAGGGGGGAGGTGGTGGGAAGGGGGGAGGTGGTGGGAAGGGGGGAGGAGGGGGGAGGTGGTGGGAAGGGGGGATGAGGGGGGAGGTGGTGGGAAGGGGGGAGGAGGGGGGAGGAGGGGGGAGGTGGGAAGGGGGAGGAGGGGGGAGGTGGGAAGAGGGGGGAGGTGGGAAGGGGGGGGAGGTGGGAAGGGGAGGAGGTGGTGGGAAGGGGAGGAGGTGGTGGGAAGGGGGGGGAGGTGGTGGGAAGGGGGGGAGGTGGTGGGAAGGGGGGGGAGGTGGTGGGAAGGGGGGGGAGGTGGTGGGAAGGGGTGGGAAGGTGGGGAGGAGGAGGAGGGGGAGGAGGGGGAGGTGGTGGGAAGGTGGGAAGGGTGGTGGGAAGGTGGGAAGGGGGGGGGGGCGGTGGGAAGGTGGGAAGGGGGGGCGGTGGGAAGGGGGGGGTGGTGGAAAGGGGGGGGAGGTGGTGGGAAGAGGGGGGAGGTGGTGGGAAGAGGGGGGAGGTGGTGGGAAGGTGGGAAGGGGGGGAGGTGGTGGGAGGTTGTAAGGGGGAGTGAAGGGGGGGTGAAGGTGGGGGTGAAGGGGGGTGAAGGTGGGGTGGAGGGGAGGTTAAGGGGGGGGAGGGGAGGTTAAGGGGGGGGGGGTGGAGGGGAGGTGAAGGGGGTGGAGGTGAGGTGAAGGGGGGGTGAAGTGGAGGGGAGGTGGATGGGATGTGGAAGGGAGGGGAAGGGTGAGGGGAGGTGGAGGGGAGGTGGTGGAGGGGAGGTGGAGGGGGGGTGGAGGGGAGGTGGTGGAGGGGAGGTGGAGGGGGGGTGGAGGGGAGGTGGAGGGGGGGTGGAGGGGAGGTGGAGGGGGGGTGAAGGGGGGGTGGAGGGGATGTGGAAGGGAGTGGAAGTGTAGTGAGGGGTGGGTGAGGGGAGGTGAAGGCCGCTCACTCACCCGTCCGACATCTCCCACGTGGATCTGAGGCGGGAGGCAGCGTGTTGTGGCCGCTCCCCCGCTGACTGTAGCTGTGCCGGGGGGGGTGGAGGGGAAGTGAGTGAGGGGAGGTGATCACTCCGTTCCCCCGCTGAGTGTAGCGGCGCCAGGGGGGGGGGTGGAGGGGAAGTGAGTGAGGGGAGGTGATCACTCCGCTCCCCCGCTGAGTGTAGCGGCGCCGGGGGGGGGGGTGTGGAGGGGAAGTGAGTGAGGGGAGGTGATCACTCCGCTCCCCCGCTGAGTGTAGCGGCGCCGGGGGGGGGGGGGTGGAGGGGAAGTGAGTGAGGGGAGGTGATCACTCCGCTCCCCCGCTGACTGTAGCGGCGCCGGGGGGGGTGGAGGGGAAGTGAGTGAGGGGTGGTGATCACTCCGCTCCCCCGCTGAGTGTAGCGGCGCCGGGGGGGTGGAGGGGAAGTGAGTGAGGGGAGGTGATCACTCCGCTCCCCTGCTGACTGTAGCGGCGCCGGGGGGGGTGGGGTGGAGGGGAAGTGAGTGAGGGGAGGTGAAGGGGGGTGAGGGTACGTGAAGACCGCTCACTCAGCCGTCCAGCCGCTCACTCACCCGTCCGGCAGCTCCCTCACCCGTCCGGCAGCTCCCACGTGGAGGGGGGGGGTGAAAGCGCGGGAAACAGGGAGAGGCGGAGGAAGAGGCGGAGCCTCCGGGACCGGTGGGGAAGAGAGCGGGAGATGTGCTGCTAACACTGTGAGCCCCGCTAGTGTGTGTGTGTGTGTGTGTGTGTGTGTGTGTGTGTGTGTGTGTGTGTGTGTGTGTGTGTGTGTGTGTGTGACAGTGTGTGTGTGTGACAGTGTGTGTGTGACAGTGTGTGTGTGTGTGTGTGTGTGTATTTTTTTTTTTTTTTTGTGGACCTTTGGCCCGTCGCTCCGCCTCAGGCCAATGCGAGGTGTGGGGGGCGGGCCAAGGGGGTGGTGTGAGTGTGTGAGGCCAATGAGAGGTGTGCGGGGGCGGGCGGCCCAAGGGACCAATGAGATTGCCGCTAGGGACACCGGACATCCAGGCAGGCAGGCAAACATACAGTGCTTTCACTAATATAGTATAAGATATATATATATAGACAGACATAGATAATCAGTCTTATAAGAAAAGTCTTATCTGTCTCGTAGTTGTAGGGGGAAGGCTTCTCTCTTTCCTGGGTTGCTGCCTTTTCCTCAGGTTCTCAGCATTCAGGTGTAGAAGTCTTGTGAGCTCCAGACATCTGTGATCCCTCTGTCAGTCTCAGCTGTGAGACTCAAGAACCTCTGCTCTGTCTGTTTCCTTGGTCAGCCCAGTTGTGGACTAAGGAATCCTCTGCTCGTTCTGCTTCCTGGGTCAGCTCAACTCACATGTGAGTTCAGGAAGAATCTCTCTTCCTGTCTCAAAGGCAGGCTTTTCTAACAAACCTCTAATCAGCCAGGTGGTGTTGGTTAATTGACTACCATCAGTTAACCACCACACTGCTGGATTAGAGGCACATTTTTGACCAGGGACAAGTCCCCTGTTACATCACCGAATTTGCAACATAGTTTAAAAGCCTCATTGGTATCAAAGAAATGTTAAATACTCGTATACTGTACCTCACAGATAAAGGAAGAAACGTACAGCGCATGATTACTTAATCAGTGATTTTAAACTGGGATTCCACGGGCGTCAGGGGGGAGGGGGGAGGGGAGAGCTGAGACAACTGTCCCAAGCCGTGCGGCTCCTCAGCAGCCGTGGCAGCAGGTCGGCATTCCCTGCAATCCCCTCCAACTTCCACCCAACTGGAGGAGGGAGCTGCGGAACGGTGCTTCAGGGGGGCAGGAGGGAGCTGCGGAATGGTGCATCAGGGGGGCAGGAGGGAGCTGCAGAACAGTGCATCAGGGGGTGAGGAGGTAGCTGCGGAATGGTGCGTCAGGGGGGCAGGAGGGAGCTGCGGAACCTGCAAGCCTCCTCACCCCAAGGTAAGATTGTTGGGGGGGAAGAGGTGTGTGTCAGTCAATTGAGTGATCAATAAGGGATAACGTGAAGGAGAGAGATAGGGGGGGACATG
This sequence comes from Ascaphus truei, assembly GCF_040206685.1. Lineage (NCBI taxonomy): Eukaryota > Metazoa > Chordata > Amphibia > Anura > Ascaphidae > Ascaphus > Ascaphus truei. Next base: position 54,058,139 of record NC_134496.1, on the reverse strand, counting down.
TGGAGTAGAGAGAAAGAGAGGGGGTGAGGAAGAGCGAGATGGGGAGGGGGATACCCCAGAATTTCACGATCTAATTCTAGGGTTCGTTAACCAAGAAAAGGTTGAAACCACTGTCCTAAATCATAGGAGTCAGTTGCTCTTTTTTTGTTTCTGCTGGGTAGGAAATTCCCAGTGCCCTGTATTACAGTTTGCAGCAGATGTTATTGACAATGACTATGATAGCTGAGGGACTGTGTTGCCTTGTTACAGTGTCACTGTCCATCAGATCGTGCATCTGATGCTAAATCACTTGTCTGTCAAAAGGGAGGTTTAAATCTGCAGACCAAGCAATATCCTACATGTGTTTTTTTTTTTTAAATAAATCAGTTCTGTACTATGAGAAAATACTTGTAGCATTTTATTTTTAAAGAACTCTGATTTTTTTTTATATATTATAATGAAACAGGCATTTTTTGTTTCTATAGCAACCATTTACAAAGTCACATCCCCTTCCTCTTCTGAAACCGGCTCTGGCACACCCCTTTTTGAGCCCTGCCCTCTCTAGCAGTGCCCCAATTATATCTAGTGACTGCCTGGTCACATGATCTTCCCCACAGAACTTTTCATCTTTGGTCCCCTTCTGCAGTACTGACAGCCATTTAATGAACCTCCAAACCGAATCTTCGCCGATAGATCACAGGGGAACACTGTGCTGTCCCATGATTAGATTTTTTTGCTTTGTATTTTACATATATCTGTCAATGTTTTTTGTGTTTACACATTGTGCCGACTCTGTTCATTCACTATTGTTTATTGTTATGACCCTGTTTTTTATTCAAGTAAACATCTTTTTTGCCATATAATTTCATATTGGTTCATTGTTAACCCTTGAGAGCTGGGAACCTAGTTGGGTTGTTGTGTGGATACCTTTGAGTGTTTTGGGGTCCCTTCCCTTTTTCCAGTTGCACCAGCATTTTATACTGTAGATTTATCATTAAACTGAATGCTGCCTATGTTCTGTACTTTTTGTATCCCACAGAAACCTCTATCAGTTGTGCTGCAGTTCCAGGACTCCCCAAACCTTTGTCGATGTTCTCTCCGCAGCACTAGAATGACTTTCTAGGACACATTCAGCCTTGAACAGTCACTGTCCCTATTACTTACGTGTCTAATAAATGTTCTTCTTCTGTAGTCTTTAGTATGTGTATCTCTCTACTGCTGTGTGGCCTGGATGACTAATGGAGGAATATTACTGGTTGGGTTGTTAGTTCGTAAGCAGTCTCTTATTTTCCCCCTCTCACTTTCTCTTAAGCAGCAGCTGGACAGCTCCATTGCAATAATACTGGTTTCCTTTATAAGTTTCTGGACTAGTGATAATGGTGACGATACAGATACACCTCCTGGCTCTCTATTTTAACCCTCCGTTTCCTGTTGCCTGTTGAACGCCATGCCTTTCTTGCTGTTTCCAGGCCCGACCTGTTTCCTGTTATTCTGCTTCTTCGCTGTCGGTCCTGGCCTTTAATTGTCCAGTGACTCTGCTATTTTGCTGCTCTGCCCTGACCTATCGCTTGGCCTTGGATTTCATCTCCTTGTTCCCAGCCCTGAGCTTGGACCTATTTAATCTCACTTCTGATCTATGTACTCAGCATGACTCATGGCTTGTTGTTTTTCTGCTGTACCTGCTCTGGCCATCAAAGTCTCGGTGTGTGCCCATACTGCCCAGATACCATTCACACCCTGGCATCCTTACAGCTTGAACTTCAATGAAGCAGTGAATCAATTGGTTGGTGTTATTAGGAATATGCATATACAGGTGGATATGCTACAAGCTTGCTTGGATCATAAAACCTCTAGTTAAGTACCTTCTCTAAATCATTTGCCTTCCATCGCTTGGGAGCCAAAGATTCCACTTCTAGATACATCTGGGGAGATCCCCTGCAATTCCGAGGGTTCCCCAACCAATGTTGACTCATATTTCATCTTTGTCTTTGCACCTACCCAACGGGCTGCACAAACGTAGGACTTGTAGTTACTCTGCTGACACGGGCCTCCCCACTTCTGGAAAAACCCAGCCCTTTCGTCAATGAATTACAAAATGTTATTACGGCAATGTCTGTAATCTTTAATGATATGAATCATTCTCAAACGGCACAATCTGCACTCCTAGCTCTTTGCCAAGGATAAGGAGCCGATCGGAATATGTTGTACTTGATTGCAGACACAGACAGAAACCCATCTGTCCAGTGCTTCCATTTCTAGAAGGGGCTTAACGAGGACAGCAAAGATGTGTTGGCCGTAATAGTCTTGCCATCTGCCAGGATCTCTTTATTGAACTCTGTATAAGGATTGCATTGCTTCTCACTGAGAGATGGTGAAAAATCAGACAAGTATAACCCTCTTAAGAAAAATATACCTAGTTCCCCTGTCAAGATCAAAAAGCTCCAGTTTGTAATGCAATTTGGGGGGGGGTAAAATTGTCTCACTAAAGAGGAATGCTTCCACAGGAGATCAGCTAATCTATGTCACTACTGTGGCCTTATGGCTTATTACTGCTCAAACAAGCCTACGGGAAACACCAATGCTCTTTCCAAGTAAGTACGTTTGTACAGTTTCTCAGGAAAATGTACCTTTAAATTTCTTCCAAGTTTTTCTGAGAATAAGGCATCCAAAAATCAGCTGTATCAAAACAGACAAAAATGTCCTCCACTCAAGGTTTGCAATACAGTTTGGTTGTCTACCCAACACCTTCAGCAAGATTGTCCCTTTGCAAAACTGAGCCATCATTTTTCTGACCCTTTCAAATTAATAAAGAAATGAACTCGATGGCATTTAACCTTTTTTTTTGGCTTAACACTATGCACATCCACCATGTGCTCTATGGTTCTCTTCAGAAACCAATACAAGAAGATCGTTTCCCAGGTCCAGTTGTTACATTCCCACCATCTCAGTACAATGTACTGAGTACATGGTCACAAGGAATACCATATGGGTGAAATGTTGGACTACTGAATCAACAGAGGAAAACTTCAGCATCTGATTGAATGGGAAGGTTGTGGGTAAGAAAGTCATACTTCTGAACCACAAGGAAATGTCAATGCTCCAGCACTGGTGGAAGCTTTGTATGCAGGACCCATCCTGAGAAGCCTGGATCACCGGCACCTGAGAGATGCCTCTGAAAAGGAGGGTGCGTTAACGATCCTCTCTGAGAATAGAGTCAGCAGCCACAGTGTTGAAAGGCAGTACCTCTGTTGCAGAGCTGTATTAGCTGCTGGGCAGGATCCCTGCAATAATACTGCTGTCCTAAGAAGTTTCTTGACTAGTGAAACCAATAGTGATAGCAAGACAGACACACCTTCTGGCTCCCCATGTAAACCCTCAGTTTTATGTTTCCTGTTGCCAGTTCAACACAGTGCCTTACTTTGCAATAAGACATCTCTTCTTAGGGAGACTATGGTCTGCAAGGACAGCCTTTGAACGTTTGTGTGTTAATCTTCCTTTTCCTGCTCCTTGTCCTTTCTCTCAGTCAGACCTTGTGATCACAACCAACGCATCCCTAAAGGGATGGGAGGGTTTCTCCCACTCAAATGCCGTCAAAGAGACTTAGCCAGAAGAAGAGTTGGGAATTCACATCAATATTCTGGAACTAAGAGCAACCAGGAATACTCTGATGGCCCTAACTTCCTACACTTTTCAAGAGTGACAGCCCATATCCAAATGAAAAATCATTCAGCTGTATCTTACATACTGTAAATAGAACGGGAGGGACACATTCTCACCTGTGTCAAGAAGCTTTATGCCTGTCTAACTGGGCTCTTCCCAGGAACATCTGTTTTAGAGCCGGTTTCCTCAACGAACTTTTAGATGCTCTGTTTCACCAGCCTCCTCTGAGTGTAGTCTCCTGGTGGAGATCCTCATTTACAGAGCTACAGAGGATTTCCGAGAGTCTTATGGTGTGTGATAGGGAATTCCAGAGAGAGGGGGCAACACAGGAGAAGTCTTGCAGGTGGGAGTAAGAGGAAGTAATAAGGCAAGAGGCAAGACGGATCTCATGGGCAGAATGTGGCCTGCATTTAGAGATATATTGGGCGATAAGGGCTGAGATGTAAGTGGGGGCAGCATTGTTGTAAACCTTGTAAGTCATAACTAGGGTTTTAAGTTTGATTCTAAAAGATATGGGAAGCCAGTGTAGGAATTTGCATAGTGGTGCAGCAGAAGTGGAGTGGTGAGTGGGGTAGCTGAGTCTAGGTTAGAGTACTTTATTTCCCTGTCCATTTTCCAGTTACCATGTTATGTCATGTTCTGGGTTGAGTTGTTAAACACATTCTGATCATATTTTGTTTTTCTTTGTTCTCTCCTCGCTTGAGTAGTTACACTCGTAATCTGCCTTTTACCAGTTTGAGGGCACGATGGTCTCTGTAAGCTTTAGAGAAATCTGACATCATCGGGAGGAGCGTACACAACCTTGCTAATAATGATAATAATAACTGTTTGTTCTTGTATAGCGCTGCTAGTTTTATGTAGCACTTTACAGAGACATTTTGCAGACACAGTCACTGCCCCATGGAGATTACAATCTATGTTTTTGGTGCCTGAGGCACAGGGAGATAAAGTGACTTGCCCAAGTTCGCAAGGAGCCAACACCAGGAATTGTACCAGGTCCTCCTGCTTTAAACTCAGTGCCAGTCAGTATCATTACTCATTGAGCCGCTCCTTCTCATGTGACTGCACCACTGTTGGGTATTCCAACAAGTTCTCTTCTCACGAATAAGAAGGTGTTGTGGAGGCTCCTTCTGGTAGTTGATACACAGGGGAAATGCCCTCTCATAGGGGGTTCTGTGAAGATGCTGCCTAACTTTCCACCTTACCTTACATACATAGGGGCTCTAGTACTTTAAGTTGCCATTATGATTCAATCAGTAAAACAATCTGAAATGTGACAGAGCAAATGGTAAGTGTGTAAATCAAAGATTCAGTTTAAAATACTGTATCTTATGGTCTTGTGAAACATTGACCTGGCAGAAAGAGGTTTAGTGGCTTGTCCACATTGTATGTGATTCCATACAGGTAAGTCCACCTTCAACTCCTAAAATTATCTGTGTAAATATATTCAAGCTATCCTGGAATATTTAGGTTATTGTAAGTTACGCCTCTTTTACAGTAGACATTTTGCTGAGGTTTCTCACCGTCTGCTTTAGGCAAAATGTACGAGTTCCGCCTCTCATTCCGTGGACACCAAGTAAATAAAAGCTGGAAAATTAAATGTTGTGGGGCTTCTACAGTATGGATGTGGGAATAAACGTTACCTGTTTTGGTCCTTTTCCCTCTTACTTCTTTGAAGTAACACACCCTATAGTATATCGGGAATATTTATGAGGCGTTTCTGATTGTGTGTGCAATATATTTCAATATAAAAGTTATGTTTTAGAATCGGGGTGCCCAACTCCAGTCAACGTCAGTCAAAGACTGAGCCACTGATTGAGCCACCTGTGCTGAAGCAGGGATATCCTTAAAACTGCGCCTGTTGGTGGCCCTTGAGGACCGGCGTTGGCCGCCGCTGTTTTAGAACGTGTGAGGAAGAGTTCTAGCAGCTATAATTGTCTGGAGAAAACTAGCAATTGTTAGTTGTAGTTCCAGTTTGAATATGCAACTTAGCAAGCCAGGCATTTCTGATTTAAATGTCACTTTACCCAGTCGATGAAGCGACAATGAAAGTATCATAATACATTCCGTGTAATTAAATATTTTATTATAACTGGGGTGAACAATATTACAATTTACATGATACATGTAACATTATATTAACACTGCACTCTAACAGTTAAATAGTTATACAATATGTTGTTAGGTGGTAGTTAAACCCCATATTAACTTCTTCACACACTAAAACATTTTCAACATTTGGGGTGCCCCGGGCAGTTGCCCTGTTTGCCCTTACCTAACGCCACTATTTTTAAGTCGGTGTATGACAACTTAATGTTACACCATTTAGCGGAACAGTATTTAAAAGCACCGAGATGTACAGTAGAGCCAACCGAGATGAACCTTTACATGAAAGCAGCCAACAGGCAGTCTGAGCCATGGGCTCATTGTCATGCAAAGATCTCTATTATGTGAAATGGCAGGTGTGATTGAAAGGTTTTTCTTAGAATATGTCCAGTTAAAGCTTCGCTTGGAACCAATAGATGTGCTTTCATTTTACAGACCTAATCTTAGTGCGCCATATTATTTACTCTTAGTTTGCAATCAAATATTTGGTGTAACTTTCCATGCTGCTTTTAACATGCGGATGTTTGGGTTCTAAGATATCGCTATTTTATGTATAAAAATAAATAAATACAAAATCAGATGTAAATCATGCGTGCTCCTATTACCTTCTGAGTAAATGTGTGAGGTGAGTTCTTTGCCCCAGGGCTGTATTTTTATTTTTCACTCTGGCACGTGCCTTCTTTGTTTTGAATAATAGAGATAATTATACGTTACAGTGTTCACGCTGCAAATCCATTGTGCAATTAAAGAAATCTTATGGCATACAATTGTAAGAACATGTAAAGAGGATTACACAGAGAGACAAAAAAGCTTCCAGATCTAGAGTCGCAGTGCCCATTTTATTGACCCGATTTATTCCCAATGCCATGTGGATTTTCCAGACTAGTTTAAAGTGGATTAATTACACTATAAATAATAATAATTTCTACATACTATTTATTTACAATATAATTTATCTTGAATTCATTTTTATTTTCTTGTGGTTTTATAATTATTCATATAAAGTTTGCGTACATAAGGCACAGTCATATAAAAAAGTAGGTCGTTTTTATACCATGTTAAAAAAAAAAGATGTACAGTATTATACCTAAAGAGGTATTACATTTAGCAAGGAGCAATAAAGTCATACATCTATAAATGTTCTGCTAAATGTTAGTGCTTTAATGATCTTATCTTATTCAGCTCTTAAATTTACGTTCATATTGGAAGCAAAGAATCTAACTTATAATTAGTATAATTAGTAGTGACAATTTAATAGCATTAAGCTCAGAAATCTTCAGTTATTACAGCAGAACCCCGTTATAACACGGTGCTTGGGGTCCACATAATGAGACTGCGTTATAACCGGGATCGCGTTATAACCAGGATCGCGAAATGGCCGCCGTGCGAGGACTTAGACAGCATCTGCAGCTCTCTCCTCTCTGCTGCTCTCTCCTCTCCCTGCTTCATCAGGCTGCGTCCACGTGCGCAGCGCACATCTCCAAGATTTTTTTAATTATTATTATAACATTCTGAATAATAATAATAATAAGTACTGAAAGGCAGTACTGTGCAGTAGAAGTAAAGTTTGTTGATAGAGTCAATAACATCACACTAATCCTATGGTGTAGCAGCTACAGAATTGCTACTAGTGTATGAAGGGTCATTGGTTCGATTCCTGCATGGTATGGTAAAATTATTAATACAGGTGGGAGGTGTGTGTATGTATGTGTGTCCATTAGCATTTATAAAAAAATTAAAAAAAACCCTTGGAGATGTTTTAAAATCGAGAGCCATGCTCAGACCGCGTTATAAGCGTTCCGCGTTGTAGCGGATCGTGCTATAACAGGGTTTAGCTTGTATTTGCAACTTTCAAATGATAAATAAACATTGTGGTGATGTTGCTACTTTCTTTCCCCTATGGTTCCTAAACTGCCCAGAGCCACAGCTGGCAAGATGGGGGCATTGTATTGTGGGGGAAGGTCACTGCCCATAAAATGATCACTTTCTTTAGTCCGGTAGCAGTAAAAATATGGACTAAAAACAAAAAAAGGTCATAATTAATAGTCTGTGTCCAGAAAAGAGGGGAGTGCCTGAGGTGACGGGGCGGGTACGTATGAGATTGGGAGTGTTACTGTTGCACTGATTTCAGCAGGTTGCATGTATGGTTTCAGTGCAATAAAATATTTCAGTGTTGAGAATACGAGTTAACTGTAGAGGAAAGTGGTTTTGTGGGTCAGCATGATGACTGGGTTCTAAAATGGACACGCTGCGACAGTGGGCGCAGTCTTGGAGGGATTCGTTCTGAGGACTATTGGTCTTTGGTGAGGAAGGGTTACTCAGTTATAGAAAAAGGGAGAGTTCCGATTTAGGACTCCTGGTCTTTAGTGGGATAACTGAGTAAAAGGTGTGCTGAGGTTGGTGCAGTACATAGGGATAGATTCTCAGACGTCCGTTAAATTACTGCTAATAATACTGAAATAGGTAATTGACGTTATTTTCCCCTCAGTTTAACATCAACACCCGACCTTACACCTGCTGTACAAACCAAAGTTTCTGAATGTCTCTCTGCTATATCATCCTGGATGGCCCTCCAACGCTTTAAACTCAACATGGCTAAAACAGAGCTCCTCATACTTCCTCCCAAACCTGGCCCTACTACCTCCTTCCACATTACTGTTGGAACTACGATCATTCACTCAGTAGCCCAAGCACGCTGCCTAGAGGTCACACTCGACTCCTCTCTCACCTTCGCCCCTCACATTCAAAACATTTCTAAAACCTGTTGCTTTTTCCTCTGCAATATAACAAAGATACGCCTTTTCCTCTGTTGCTCGACTGCTAAAACTCTGACTCAGGCCCCCATTCTCTCCCGTCTTGATTACAGTAACCTTCTGCTGTCCGGCCTTCCTGCCTCTCACCTGTCTCCCCTACGATCTATCCTAAACGCTGCTGCCAGAGTCACGCTACTCTTTCCTAGATCTGTCTCAGCATCTCCCCTCATGAAATCCTTCTCCTGGCTTCCGATCAAATCCCGCATCTCACACTCCATTCTTCTCCTCACTTTTAAAGCTTTACACTCTTCTTCCCCTCCTTACATCTCAGCCCTAATTTCTCATTATGCACCATCCAGACTCTTGCGTTCTTCTCAAGGATGTCTTCTTTCTACCCCCTTTGTATCTAAAGCCCTCTGCCGCCTTAAACCTTTTTCACTGACTGCCCCACACCTCTGGAATGCCCTTCCCCTCAGTACCCGACTAGCACCCTCTCTATCCACCTGTAAGACTCAATTTAAGACACACTTGCTTAAAGAAGCATATGAATAGCACTGTGGATATTCTAAACACGATACATAAAGCTTGGCCCCCTGCAGACGCACTTACCAGAACTCCCTCCTACTGTCTCTGTACGTTCTCTCTACCTACCAATTAGACTGTAAGCTCCTCGGGGCAGGGACTCCTCTTCCTTAATGTTACTTCTATGTCTGAAGCACTTATTCCCATGATCTGTTATTTATATTATCTGTTATTTATTTGATTACCACGTGTATTACTGCTGTGAAGCGCTATGTACACTAATGGCGCTATATAAATAAAGACATACAATACAATACAATGTATCCTCAAAGCTAATGATATGCAAAAATAGCTCGCGTTAGTAAAATAACAGCGCTGATAACGGTGATTTTCGTTGCGTAGGGACACATTAACCAATTCACTGCACATGCGATTGGCCAAACTTTAATGCACGTTATTAACACGTGAAAAGACACGTTACGCATGTGATTAAGAGACATTACACATGTGCTGTACCTAAAGGTAATGCAATTATTGTTATACAGTAATAGGGATAGATAAGAAAGTCAAACCGCGCTCTTGCTTCCTAACAGGATCTCGTAGTGGATCAACTCTTGATAATAGCGATAGCTTTAACATTTTTACACTTTTAACCTTTTTCATTATTTATAGTTTCCTTCCTTCATTTTATTTAAATTGTACATAATTAAAAGTGAATGATTATTATTGTAGAGGTATGTATGTATATACTTTGTACAATCATACTTATTACAGTTATTAATATACCATATTAGGTCACACACACATATCCTACATTCACTTAAATAACTAAAAACCATACTATAGTTTATGATGTTTTTCAGACATTTATATGATACCTAATATATATCTTTGTGACACTTGTAACTTTTTGTAATGAAAGGGTTAAGTACTATACTCGGAATTGCCGAAAAGCAATTCCAAGAAATAACGCTATGACAATCATGGTCTGGACGTGAGTATCAGCAGGTTTTGGTTTCTTCTAATTATCGTTATTTCCACGCGCTACATAAACTGCGGTCTGAGGATCTGCGTGATTAGGTAAACGGCTCATTAGCATATGATTTGCATATGAGTAAGCCAGATGTCTGTTAAAATGTATCGGTGCGATATTCTTCTAGTTAACGCGAGGACAGCGCTAATCACCTTTGTGGATATGCATTATGGGTATCAATAGAATAAATGATGGTAATATAGTGATAAAATATTTAAAGGACTTCTGAGGATCCGCCCCAAGAAGATTTAACTTTTTACTATTTTAGTGTTAGAAACCAATTCTTGCTAGGATATAAGTGGAACATACAGAACCCCCAAAAAAGTGTTCAAAAGCTCACTCCATTTCACCTCCACACTCATTTGAACCTGCATACAGTTTTATTGCGACAAATCTAATACAGAGTGCTTTTCCTGGTAATGTACAGGTTAATAAGAGCTTCAATCAGACTTAGAACTATGCAACTAATTTTGACAGATTTATTATAGATCATTCTTCCTGGTAATGTACAGGTTATTAAGAATTTATTTTAGTGTTAGGATCCTTGAGATGTGGTCTGCCTTGGAGGGGCTCAAGGGCTTATGACACTTTGGCCAAAGAGTTAAACTATAAGACCATTTTATTCAAAAGATATCTTTATATATATATATATAGGCACTGTACCGTGTATCTGTGTTAATGGATGTAGCACTGAGCTCTGTCTGTGTTTCATGTTCTGTCTCCGGTTTTAAATAGGATATAAGTGGTACAGACAATTCTAACTTGTAAACAGCATCAGTTACTGTATAACTTAACTACTAAAGAGATCTTGTTAGACATAGATAGTAGAACAGGGGTAGCCAACTCCAGTCCTCAAGGGCCACCAACAGGTCAGGTTTTAAGGCTATTCCTGATTCAGCTCAGGTGGCTCAATCAGTGGCTCGAAGACTGCACCACTTGTGCTGAAGCAAGAATAAAACCTGACCCGTTGGTGGCCCTTGAGGTCTGAAGTTGAGCACGCCTGTAGTAGAATATAGAACAGAAAGCAGTTATACATTCATTTTCCTGCACTACACTGGTGTAGGGAAATACTTCAACTTGTAGTACTCCTTACAGGGCTTAAAAAATAACGGCATTACTTAACATCATTACCTAACATCATTACAGGCATACCCCGGTTTAAGGACACTCACTTTAAGTACACTCGCGAGTAAGTACATATCGCTCAATAGGCAAACGGCAGATCGCGCATGCCTGCACGTCCTGAACAGCAATACTGGCTCCCTACCTGTACCAAAGCTGTGCGCAAGCGGGGAGACTATAGAGCCTGTTACAAATGCGTTATTTACATCAGTTATGCACGTATATTACGATTGCAGTACAGTACATGCATCGATAAGTGGGAAAAAGGTAGTGCTTCACTTTAAGTACATTTTCGCTTTACATACATGCTCCGGTCCCATTGCGTACGTTAATGCGGGGTATGCCTGTACTTACCTTCACTACCACTCAAACAGAAGTTTTTTGCACTATTATGATGAATTTGACATTCTTACGATTGTAACATTGCAGCAGTGAAACAGAATTACTGGCCAGGAAATTCCTCCAATGGGCAGCAAGGAACTGAAGCAGTAGAACGTGCTTCTCAGATGTAGATGCTGTGTTTAATTGGCATGAGGCGTGAAGGGCCAGAGAGCCTGGCTCACATTCCCTGGATTTCAGATCTGGCACATTAAGACTTTGCATATTCCCCGCTCGGGGATTCTATTTTAGAATGTACTCATTGTTTGGATGCTTAAACACAGCTGGCGTGAATCATTAAGTCGTACATGTCATGATACGGAAGCGCACAGTTTTAGGGCTTTGTCTTTTAAAAGATGCCACATGTCGTTTCTGCTACATAAAACTCAAAATATAAATGTCAAGTTGGTCTGGGACATGGCGGGAATGTGGCACATTTTCTCAACCTTAAATAACAAACAATGCGTTTACTCCTGGTAAAGACGCCTTTGTTAAATGAATCACGCCAATTATCTAATCATCCTTCGTAAAAGAATTCCAATACATTAGAAGCTTCCCTAGCATAGCCATGCTAAACCGCGCCATGATGTCACTGTCTTTGAACTAAATCTGCAGGGTGGGTGAATTAAAAGAGCTATGAAGGGGAAACACTGAATTAGGTCCTTTAATAGCATGACATCTGAAGCTAGGATTTTTTTTTAACCCTTTTACTACAGAAGCGGATGTGCAACTTGCTGTGCACTGGTAAAGGTAGATAAAAGTCCAGAAAAGGATATCTGGGGCTCCAAAAAATGCCTAAACACCAAATATCTAATGCATCTTCTTAAGCCAATACATGGATATTGGATACAATACATGGATTCCTTTAGTATGTATGTATGTAATCATCACAGTGAAAAAGGGGGAGCTGGATAAATTGGAGATAGCACCTGCTTAGAATGTTTGAATAAACAGATAATACTAAGTATGTGATGTGAAGGTGTACAAGTTTTCTCCTAAACCTTTGCACATGCAGCTTTCACCCTCCACTTGGGTTAATGCATAAATATATTGTGACAAAGTGATGGTGAAAAAACAGGCGCTAATAAGATACTAGTGTTCACTAATAATTAAGTGAGTAAATAATACACATATAGTAGTGTTAAACCTTAAAGTGACTATAAATAGTGCAACTATAAGAAATATATAATAAAAGTTGTAACCCCCTGCTCAAACCCTCTGGAAGGGACTGTCTTGGCTGGTCCCAGATGATCGATACACTTTCTCTCAACCCAGGGGGAGCATGTGGGGAAAAAAATCCAAAGAAAACACACTAAGTGCAGACAATAAAGTACAATGGTGAAGCTTGAATTCAAACCTGGCTCCTACAGTATGTGCAGCCTACTCACAGGATGTTAGTAGGATAAGGGCAGTGACAGGATGGGTGGAATCTGGTGGGTCTTTCTGGACACAGACAGGAAGCAACTCGGGCTCAGAGGTCAGGTGCAACTGTACATGGAGAAATAAAGAAAAACCTCCATGGTGCAGATCAATGATACAAAAGGTAATTTTATGGAATGCTAAAAATGTGCACTTACAATTTAAAAATACAATATAAGTGTTTGTCACTAAAAGTGAATAGGAGTGTAAGTGATGGTTGCCGCAGCTCACCGCACCGCCGACGCCTCGAAGTTCCTGCACTTAGTGTGTTTTCTTTGTTGTTTTTTTCCCACATGCTCCCCCTGGGTTGTGAGAAAGTGTTAATGCATAAATATGCCAAAAGGAGCAATGTTTTACTCACTTCTTCCATGGGAACTGTGTTCTGAGGATTAAATTGGAGGCAGAAAATAAGAGAGAAATAGTGACGCACCGTCCCAACAAAAGTGAAGAACAGGGTGACCAAAATGTTCAAAAAATACTTGGTTTATTGAGACATGTAGTACAGAGGAAAACGACCTACTTGCTGCTCACTGGCGCAGGTAACCTAATACAGAAGCGGAGGTGTAACTTGCTGCTCACTGGCACAGGTAACCTAATACAGAAGCGGATGTGTAACTTGCTGCTCACTGGAACAGGTAACCTAATACAGAAGCGGAGGTGCAACTTGCTGCTCACTGGCGCAGGTAACCTAATACAGAAGCGGAGGTGCAACTTGCTGCTCACTGGCACAGGTAACCTACTACAGAAGTGGAGTTGCAACTTGCTGCTCACTGGCACAGGTAACCTAATACAGAAGCAGATGTGCAACTTGCTGCTCACTGGCGCAGGTAACCTAATACAGAAATGGACGTGCAACTTGCTGCTCACTGGCACAGGTAACCTAATACAGAAGCGGAGGTGCAACTTGCTGCTCACTGGCACAGGTAACCTAATACAGAAGCGGAGGTGCAACTTGCTGCTCACTGGCACAGGTAACCTAATACAGAAGCGGAGGTGCAACTTGCTGCTCACTGGCACAGGTAACCTAATACAGAAGCGGAGGTGCAACTTGCTGCTCACTGGCACAGGTAACCTAATACAGAAGCGGAGGTGCAACTTGCTGCACACTGGCACAGGTAGGTTCAAATGTATGTAGAGAGTTGGTGCTCCAGTGATAGTGGAATATCCGAACGTTTTTTATCAGTAATTAATCCTATATAGGACTTATATATATGACTCTAGTATGGAGTGGGTATAGTATGAAATGATGTGTGAGTAACCAGTCAGTAATGAATATTACCTCTCCTGAAGGGAACAATCAAAAATGTTGATCTTCACCTTGATGTCACCTCATTGGAGCAAACATACCAACTAATGGTACTCATAAAAGTCCATAATTCACAACATTAGATATCTTGAATGAATCTTACCCACACCTTGAGCCTTAGTGAGTCTGTAATGGTGTGTCCTGCCGCTGATGAGGAAATTCAATGGTAGAAAAAAGGAGAAAGCAGCGCACTGCTCGGGAGTCAGGTGGTATCAAAGTAAAACATCTGTTTATTCAACACAAAACATCACCCAAAGAAGGTGTAAAGCCTCCTACGCGTCATTTGAAGGCAAGAAGTTGAAGAGGCAACACCCCTTCCTCCAATGGACGTGTGATGCCAGTACAGATGAAGATGAAGATGGATGAAGATAAAGAAGAAAAAGAAGACCTCCAATTGGATTACAATTCACAGATGAAGATAAAGAAAGAAGAAAGAAAAAAAGAAAGACGAAAAAGACTTTGAACTTTGGACTTTACCTGAGGACCGTGGCTGTGGAGGTCCTGGATTTGTTTGAGAGCTTCCTGAGACCCCAGGAATCGGAGAGTGAAGACATCTAAGGATAAGAAAATGCTTGCTTTTATTTATTTTAAATGTATTTTGGTTGTTTTGGTATTTATGCTATTTATTTTGTGTTTTGATTTTGAATTATAGCATTTTTTGTTGTGTTTCAATTGTTTATTTTTTTGGGTGTTTGCTTTTTAATTGTGGTTTATTTTTGGTCTTTTGATTTATAATAATGGTGTTTAATTGGAGTTTTCTTTTATTTATTGATGTTTTTTTTGGGGTGTTTTAATTTTTAATTCTGTTGTTTATGTGGTAGTTGCTTTATTGATTAATGGTAATTTTGTTGTGTTTCCTTGTTTATTGTTGTTTATTTGGTAATTGTTTTTATTGAATTGGATATTGTTGGTTGTTTATTTTTTAGGTTGACCATTGACTGCCATAGTGTTATTATAGTGTTTTTATATGGGAATGATGTGCCACTGTGCCAATCAATTGGTTTATTGGCATTTCTAATGTGTTAATTTTTCTATGTATTGTTTTGATTTTGGGCCTGTGTTTGTTTTTTTTAAAGCTTCCCCGGACACCTGTTGGGCCCCTAGACACCTGCGGGAACCATCCAAGGACCCCCAGACACCCCTGGGCACCACCCGAGGACCCCTGGACACCCACGGGGACCACCTAAGGACCCCTGAACCCCGTGGGGACAACCCGAGGACCCCTGTACACCTGTGGGGCCCCTGGACACCCGCAGGAACAACCCAAGGACCCCTAGACATCATGGGGACAACCCAAAGACCCCCAGATACCTGTGGGAACCTCATACACCCACAGGAACCATCCAAGGACCCCCAGACACCCGCAGGGACCACCCAAGGGCGACCAGACACCCGTGGGGCCCATGGACACCTGCAGGGACCACCGAGGACCCCCGTATACCCATGGGGCCCCCGTACACCCGCGGGGACCACCCGGAAGCCCACGCTGGCCTCTGGTATCAATCCTGTGCTGAAAAATAAAAATATGCTTTTATGCATGTCTCAATCTCTTTTGCGCCAGCCTTTAGCTGGTGAAAAAAGATGGCGAGCTTTTATACTACGGTAAATTTATCACTGCTTTGTGAATAGCAGTTACTGGCAAAAAACGTCAGGTTTGGCATTTTTTGGTCTATCGCACGACTTTTTTGTCTCTGACTGTTTTGGGGTGATAAAAAGCCATAATAGCGTGATATTGCACTGTTATCACTGCTTTGTGAATAGCAGATCAGGCAGTATCGCACTATAAAGGCTTTAAACCACTTATCACTGCTTTGTGAATAGGCCCCACAGTCCCTGCCCAGATGAGCTTACACTCTATGTTTTTGGAGTCTGAGGCAGAGGGAGATAAAGTGACCTGCCCGAGGTCACAAGGAGCTGACAATGGTTTTTTTGCCAGGTTGCCTCCATCCACCAGCATGGTCCCCAAGCGTTCCTTCCCAAAAGGGCTCCCCATTCAATCTCTTGGACATGAATAAACTGAAAGACAATGAAGCTCAGACGGAGAGGTTCCATATAGCACAGGGCATTTCCTCTTAAGTGATGATATACATAAACATATATACACTCACAAAGGATCAGGACTCAAATAGCTCATGGCTCATGAATTTAGAGTCTTCAGACGGTCACTGCTATTGCAAGGACCGGACCCTGCTGGGATGATCCAACACTGGGGCTTGTGCATGCCACTTATAGCCCTGTTATGGGCTGCCACGTCGGGTCTTTTCCCCTATTCTCGCGCCCTTCACGGTGGAGTTGGACCCTCTTCTATAGCTGCCACATCGAATGCGTTACTACATGCTTCATCAGCGGGGAGACCGTGTTCCCAAACATGACGGAGTGTCGGATCATCTCAGAGTCCAGGGCTTGCATCGTCAGTGACTCCCGGAAAGATTTTACCCTCCTGCGATGAGCAATGATTCCTAATGTAGCTCGGCTTATTGCTGGTGCGATATTCTGCGTTATCATTGCCACTGAATCCTATGGAAATTGTGTAATATTTTGCACTACAACACAATATTCTACTTTTATTTGAGGAAATAAAGCGTTCCACATCTGTATGTAACTTAACAGATAAAGTGATATTGATTCTCGGTAAAAATGGGCATAGTGCTATGTGCAATGTTTTTAATGTTGTGTTTTTTTCACTAGTTTTTTTTTACAAAATCATTTAAAACTGGGTAGCACATTTCCTATGATATTACATAGTAATTGATATTAGTGGAGGGTTTGAGTGACGTACTAAGGTTGGGGCCTCTTCATTTCGGGAAGTCCCATTCTTTCTTAATTTCTGCCTTGAGAAAGCTGCTTGGAAGTCCGAAATGGCTGTCGGCCCCTCTACGGTGTCGCTAATATGCTTCTCCGTCCTTCTCTACTACTAGTACCAGCATAGAAATATCGTGCAAGAACTCACCTTGTGACTTTCTTCAAAAAGAAATTGGAATTTTTATTTATGGCTATGTTTATTATTATTGATAATAATAACTTTATTTCATCTCACGCTTTTCTCCCACTGGGACTCAAAGCGCGTCACAATTACAGAATAGCGTAATGTACAAGATTGTACAATACTTTGAAATAATAAATTAAGCTTCTGTGCTCCAGTGACCCGTTTCTTTCATTGAGCTAGTCTAAGGTTGTTTTCTTTTATTGCTGATCTACACACCGCCATTTTATTATATCCCCACGTGATTCATCAGTGCTGCAGAATCCACGGCCATGGAGGTGGAAGACCCTCTACCGCTAAACAGCTTAATGGGTAAAGTACTACACTATACAGTACAGCACTCCCTGTCTGCTGGATTATTGCTGGATTAAAAACCTGCACATCAACGATTTGTAACATTTCATGTAAAATGTGGCCTTAGTTACATACTTTGGGCAGAGTATGATATGGTTGCCCACCAAAACCAATAGCCAGTCCATGCTATATGGAAGGCAGCAGCTCCAGTGGAGGTCTTACCCCAGGCACACAGACTTGACATCATCCAGCCACTACATCATGCTGCGTGGAGAGGTGGAGGTGAGCAGATATGGTGGGTTAGCCAGGGTATCTGCAGGGAGAAGAGAACCCCAGTAGATATGGTGGGTTAACCATGGTATCTGCAGGGAGGAGAGAACCCCAGTAGATATGGTGGGTTAGCCAGGGTATCTGCAGGGAGGAGAGAACCCCAGTAGATATGGTGGGTTAGCCACGGTATCTGCAGGGAGAAGAGAACCCCAGTAGATATGGTGGGTTAGCCATGGTATCTGCAGGGAGGAGAGAACCCCAGCAGATATGGTGGGTTAGCCATGGTATCTGCAGGGAGAAGAGAACCCCAGTAGATACGGTGGGTTAGCCATGGTATCTGCAGGGAGGAGAGAACCCCAGTAGATATGGTGGGTTAGCCATGGTATCTGCAGGGAGGAGAGAACCCCAGTAGATATGTTGGGTTAGCCATGGTATCTGCAGGGAGGAGAGAACCCCAGCAGATATGGTGGGTTAGCCATGGTATCTGCAGGGAGGAGAGAACCCCAGTAGATATGGTGGCTTAGCCATGGTATCTGCAGGGAGGAGAGAACCCCAGCAGATATGGTGGGTTAGCCATGGTATCTGCAGGGAGGAGAGAACCCCAGTAGATACGGTGGGGTTGCCATGGTATCTGCAGGGAGAAGAGACCCCCAGTAGATATGGTGGGTTAGCCAGGGTATCTGCAGGGAGAAGAGACCCCCAGTAGATATGGTGGGTTAGCCATAGTATCTGCAGGGAGAAGAGACCCCCAGTAGATATGGTGAGTTAGCCAGGGTATCTGCAGGGAGAAGAGACCCCCAGTAGATATGGTGGGTTAGCCATGGTATCTGCAGGGAGAAGAGACCCCCAGTAGATATGGTGGGTTAGCCAGGGTATCTGCAGGGAGAAGAGAACCCCAGTAGATATGGTGGGTTAGCCAGGGTATCTGCAGGGAGAAGAGAACCCCAGTAGATATGGTGGGTTAGCCATGGTATCTGCAGGGAGAAGAGACCCCCAGTAGATATGGTGGGTTAGCCAGGGTATCTGCAGGGAGAAGAGACCCCCAGTAGATATGGTGGGGTTGCCATGGTATTTTCAGGGAGGAGAGAACCCCAGTAGATATGGTGGGTTAGCCAGGGTATCTGCAGGGAGAAGAGAACCCCAGTAGATATGGTGGGTTAGCCATGGTATTTGCAGGGAGGAGAGAAGCCCAGTAGATATGGTGGGTTAGCCAGGGTATCTGCAGGGAGGAGAGAACCCCAGTAGATATGGTGGGTTAGCCATGGTATCTGCAGGGAGGAGAGAACCCCAGTAGATATGGTGGGTTAGCTATGGTATCTGCAGGGAGAAGAGAACCCCAGTAGATATGGTGGGTTAGCCAGGGTATCTGCAAGGAGAAGAGAACCCCAGTAGATACGGTGGGTTAGCCAGGGTATCTGCAGGGAGAAGAGAACCCCAGTAGATACGGTGGGTTAGCCAGGGTATCTGCAGGGAGAAGAGAACCCCAGTAGATACGGTGGGTTAGCCATGGTATCTGCAGGGAGGAGAGAACCCCAGTAGATACGGTGGGTTAGCCATGGTATCTGCAGGGAGGAGAGAACCCCAGTAGATATGGTGGGTTAGCCATGGTATCTGCAGGGAGAAGAGAACCCCAGTAGATATGGTGGGTTAGCCATGGTATCTGCAGGGAGGAGAGAACCCCAGTAGATATGATGGGTTAGCCATGGTATCTGCAGGGAGGAGAGAACCCCAGTAGATATGGTGGGTTAGCCATGGTATCTGCAGGGAGAAGAGAACCCCAGTAGATATGGTGGGTTAGCCATGGTATCTGCAGGGAGAAGAGAACCCCAGTAGATATGGTGGGTTAGCCAGGGTATCTGCAGGGAGGAGAGAACCCCAGTAGATATGGTGGGTTAGCCAGGGTATCTGCAGGGAGAAGAGAACCCCAGTAGATATTGTGGGTTAGCCAGGGTATCTGCAGGGAGGAGAGAACCCCAGTAGATATGGTGGGTTAGCCATGGTATCTGCAGGGAGAAGAGAACCCCAGTAGATATGGTGGGGTTGCCATGGTATTTTCAGGGAGAAGAGAACCCCAGTAGATAAGCCCACTTGACTAAGTATAATTGTGAGTGCATTTTACTCATGTTTTTATCATTGATCTAATGAAGGGTATTACTCTATGGAAGGTGTCTTTGTGCTCTCTTTTACTTTCTAATTTATATACACTATTTACAAGAGGCCTGGAAAAGACTCACTGAGGAAGCAGCACCATACACCAACCAGGGACTCTTATACCAGAATACCAGGGAACTATGTAGCCTCTTGACATATTTTAATAATGTATTTTGGGTGTCCTATATTTATTATCTTTTCATGTATTTTAGAATGTATTCTAGGTTGGATAGTTTTATCTTGCCTAGGTCTATAGGGGACATTATAAATGTTAAATTGTACTTACAAATATCGCATTGATAAAAATGTGCGTTATTTTATGCGATAACACGCTACCTGATAAAAATTATGCTTTTTTTTTTTAATAACACACATTTTTAACCTTCTTAAAGTTTAGTGAATCTAGGCTGCAGACTGTCCTTTCCTCCTTTTACTAACTACACGTATGATTATTCCGCATGGCCATTTGGAAGGTAAACAAACTGTTAGCGGTGTCTCTGTGATAGGAGTGCTGGGAATTTTGAGTTTTTCATGTTTAAAGGTGGCAGCTCTATAACGATGCCTAAACATATATTATCTTGAAGGCTGTATATTTCACACTTCTTCACATCATGTGTACACTATGTAGAACCATATTTATAAAGTGCAATTGTCCTACTTAATCTTTCTTAAGAAACCTTACGTTAAAACTCACAATGATACGTGTTATCTGCATCTGTGTTGTTATACACCCTACATGTGTTACTGGCAAATCTGTTTCACTCACTCACGTAAGGCGTGCTGGATTGTGAACATTTGGAAGTGGAGATTAGGACTTTCAGAAGCTGATGTTTTGCTGCTGTGTGTCTGTGCTGCCCTCAGGAGGTGAGGTAATACTTCTAAATCATGGACACAGACTTTAATTTCCTTTTTGTGCATAATGATTAATCTATAGAGATTTAAACTATCTCCTCATTTTATCTTTATAGTATCATACCTTCATGTAATCATTTCAGTTAAAGAAGTGATATCTAAGAGTAATACGATCATCAATACGTGACATTAAACAGCTGTTGAATTCAGCAGGCAGGTTTCAATCATTACCTAGATTTGCTACGTGAAGCAATGACACAGGACCTGTGTGAATGGCCACTGTGGTAGCACAATATGAAATAATGTGCATACAGTATTGCTATAGATATTCCATATGATTGGTAGCAAACCACTAGAGAATGAATCACAACATATCATGACATAAAAGCCAATGTCACAACATGAGGCCACTGGAAACTCCAATCTCAGATTTCTTCCAAACTAAAACATTTAAATAAAACATAAAAGGGGCTGGAGTCCTGTCTGGCACAGGCTTGTTCACTTTACTTACAACCTCTGTGAAATTAGACTGAGTGGGAAAAGGTGAAATTAATGGTTTTCAGCCACATATCTGTATCCTACACCGGATGCCTGTTGATGGCGGCACTGAGAGCTGCAGCTGTCGGTACTGGTAGCTACACAACCAGAATGTACATTTCATAATACTGAATGACTCATAAAAAGCTCATCTATACAAAGGGAGCCAAATGTGACGGGATTAATAGATCTAGGGTCCCACCACCGCCTTAGGCTAGGGCTGTGTGACGTGATCTTTAACAGTGAAATACCCAGGAAAAAATAAATGGAGGATTGCATCAATAACCAACACCACTTAAATATTTCTTCATGCCGGAAGTATGAGGGAGGACGTCCAGTGAAAGATTTATGCAATACTCTGTTACATACAGGATGCTATGGTGTCACAACATATCACAATATCACAATATTACAATATTACCTTACTGAAGTCGTTCTAGATTCAGATTCCAAAATTCAATAACCTTTGTGTAAATTAGGTATTTCTTGTGACCAATCTTGAGACTTTGATGTGCTATATCCACGTCTCTGCTAACTCAGCCTCTGCCTGCACCAACAATACACGAATGCAAAGACTAGAAGTATGTACTGACTATCTCTAGGGAATTATAGGGATATGAGTATTCTGTATGTAATCATTTTATGTTGGTATATTGAAAAAGGGTTACTGATTGTGGTGAAATGTGCTATATAATAATTGTTGCTACTTCCGTGGACCATTTCCATCTCATTCCTTTTCTCTTCTAGGATGTTTAGATCGCTTGAGATGCAGGGTTATCTTATTTTCATACTTTAATTTGCTACCATGCATTTGAGACTGTATTTATTTATTTATATAATAAAATGTTTTACCAGGAATTATAGGCCAAAGCAGTAAAATTCCAGGCATTACTGAAATCCCTGCTCTCTGATTGGTTAAAATTCCAGGCATTATTCATTCAGTAATGCCCGGAATTTTTGGCAGCTTCAATGTGTTTATTTCCAGCCAATCAGCTTTTCCTTTTGTCAGAACAGCTCTGAGACAGGGCAGAGGATTGGCCAGGAAGCAGCAACAGGCAGTGACTCCTCCCCCTCCCTCCGTGAACACAGCTTCATTTTGAGTAGAGGAGGGAGAGAGAGTGTTTGTGTGTCTGCAGTTTGTTTGTAGCTGCAGTGTGTGTGTGTGTGTGTACAGTAGTTGCAGGGTGTGAGTGTGTGTAGCTGCAGTGTGTGTGTGTGTGTAGCCGCAGTGTGTGTGGTGCTGTTGTGTGTGTATGTACACAGAGGGGGCGGCAGTGTGCGATATAGATAGCTGCAGTGTAAGTGTATATAGAGGTTCTTTAATGTATTTACCATTTTATTTTAATTGAAAAAATCTATATAACTATACAAAATGTCTATTATTTATGAAAAAAGCGTACATTTAGCCTATAATAGTAATAATCCCCTCAAAACAGGGCATTACTAGCAATAATGCCCTGTTCTTCGGGGATTATTACTTAAGTAATACATTCACGTATGTCCTGGGCACAAAATTATGAGGACAATACATGGTTACATTAAATGACCATTATATATAAAGACATTGCATGAACAGTTAAAGATAATACTGTATATATTATGGGTGCATGTAACAGTTATAGACCAGTTACAGACCAGATTAAAATGTGAGACAGCTTTAGTTTTGATAGAATTTAGATTGGTGGTGGCTGTGAGAGTCTCCGGTAGATTGTTCCACATTTGGGGTGCACGGAAAGAGAAGCGGACAAATTCTTTATTGAACCTTGGGAACAGTGTTGTGGAGTCAGATCTCAGATGATAAGTGCTGCATGTGGTAGGGGTGAGGAGCTTGTTCAGATAGATGGGTAGCTTGCCCGGAAAAGTATTTTAAGGTAAGCCAGAAAAAAATTATCTTTGCGTCTAGACTCAAATGATGACCATCTAGTTCTTTGAGCATTTCGCAGTGATGTGTGTTGTAGTTACATTGGAGGACAAATCAGCATATTGAGTTGTAGAGGGTGTCAAGTTTGGTAAGTGAGTTTGGGGTGCTGTACCATATACTATGCCCCCATAGTCTACAATTGGCATTAACATCTGCTGGGCGATGCACTTTCTGACAAGCAGACTTAGGGAGGATTTGTTCCAATAAAGTACACTTAGTTTGGCATAGGTTTTGGATGTCCGGGTATCAATGTGCATCCCGAATGTTAAATTGTAGCCAACCCATATGCTCAGATATTTAAAACTAGTGACAGGGGGTAGGATGGTATTAGAATTGGTTCTGATTTGTAGCTCCATCATTGGTAGCTTTAGAAGCTTTGAAATGTAGCCTTGGTCCCAAATGCCATTGTTACAGTCTTGTCAGTATGTAGTCTGCAGACGTGTCTCCGTTAGGTTCATGGATATTGGTGGATGTGTTCATGGCACTAGTGGTCATTGGTTGATGTCCGCTTAAAGAATGAGTCAGTAGTACTTGATCCTCATAAGGAGACACTGTCACTGGTACGGAGAAAGACCCCCTCTTACATTCAATGTGGTCACAGGGAGCTGGATGATTCTGTGTTTCTGTGTCGTGTTTATTCACAACATTAGCTCTGTAATGAAACACACTAGTGGTGAATATGAATACATTTTTATTTAATAACATACCCAAAGACAAATACAGCACAAACTATACTTTTTCTTTTGGCACGGTGTTATTTCTTGTTACTATTTGATGGGCCATAGAACTACTGTGCTCCGGGGGATCCAACAGTGGAGGGATTCATTAATAAACTATGTAAACAAAAACTACAGTTACATATCATTACTTCGCGGTTCTTAGCCCAAAGTATTAAAATTGACAGTGCTTATTATTATCAAGCATATAATTAATTGATATAGTGTTGAGTTTCAAAAAGTATTCATTGAAATCCCACAAAACACTATTCTCCTTTAAAGACGAGGGTCTCCCTTTTGGACACCAGCATCTACCAACTCTAAGGCCACCAGGCAACTCACTGGGACAAACTGACCATGGGGTGGTTTTATTCTTTGAATCTTCATTTCTCAATTTGAAGAACATGGCTTAATATAGCAAAATCTGTCTGTCTCAATGACCGGTAGGTTTTTGGTATGTTTTAGAAAACTTTGGTTATTGTCCCAAGTGACTGCTAAAGCATTTATAAAAATGAAAGGGCTGAGACTTAGAAAAAAATAAACTACAGAAAACACTCACTGCGGTTGCGGAAGTTTTGCTAGAGATTAATTCAGATATTTAAAGGCAACGTTATAGGAGTTTGACCAGTACATTTCGGTGGCACGCCAAGACCTAGCCATCATCTGAACACCCCCCAGCTCTGGAAGTGCCGGCAACACTACATAAAGCGTTGCTGTTTTTCCCAGCACTGAAGAGGTTTGAAATACTTCTACAGATATGTAGACATTTATATTGTTAAATAATGTATTAAATCAAAGATACGTATGTTAATTTTGTGCCTGACCATTAAAATCCCCAATGTTAAAAAAAGTATGCGCGTTTTGAGTTATAATATTGGCTGTAGCTACTTGATTATTTTATATAGTTATTGTATAATATTTTTCTAATGTAAACATCACATTACACCTGTAATATGAATATCAGCCCATCAGAACCTGGGAAAATCCCCATAGTGCAGATATCACCATTATAATATTATGATTTACTGTACTTTAAAACCCAACACTGCCTCTGGCAAGTGAATAACCAAGTTTGTTCCGGTTTCCGATAAATGACATAAACCCAACGTAAGTCTCAACCAAAATGGGTTGGCTTAAGACCAGGGCTCCATTTGCCCTGCCTGGCACTGGGCTCATCCGATGGGCTTCTTGTGCCGCTTTTACGAGGTGATCGGTAAAGCCTCCAATCTGCGGGGAAACAGAGAGAGCAATGAGGCACTATTCTTTAACGGTCAAGTCACAGTTTGTTGGTGTATATATAACACAATTTTGGGATGTCACGTTGTTTTCTATTTCATTGAAATGTGGATATAAACCATGACAGTTTCTTGGCGGTGTATGCTGTGAACTACTGGCCATTAACGGCTTTATTTTCGATGCTCCGGCATGGTTTCCGTTTGTTAAATATGATTTATTAGCTGGCCCCTAATAAACGCAGTATGTATGGTATATACCATGTTATTTGTTGGTCTGTTGCTCAAGGTAAGGCTTTTGGGCCTCCAGTACAGTTATTAAAACATCTTGAATGATGAAACAAACATTCTGACCCATAGTTACTAAGCAGACAGGTCTCCCGGAGCTGGAATGTGCCCTACGGCAGAATATGTTGTTATATGGTTTAGTGTTTTCCTTTTAGTTACAACTGCTCATTCCAGAACTGTCCTTAACGCCCTCTAACTGTCCTCCAAACGCTGGGCTGAGGAATCGGTCGCCTGTTTTTTTTAAAATTAAGTTAGGGCAATGAGTGTTGACAACTCATAATATCAATATAGCAAACTTGTTAAACGGGATCTCCCAAAATAAGTCGTTTTGTAAGTCAAGAAGCTGCTACACATTGGGTCTAACCATAATACTGAACTGTGTGATACTAAGTATCTTCATAAGAGCCTCTCAACATACACGTGAGAGCGTTTCAATCATGCAATAGGGAGAAAGCTCCTTGATTGCTCATCACTGGCCTTACTCATCTCATACCTCCTGAGCGGGTTTATTAAATGTGTGCTTGTTTCTATGTGTAGGGTTTGTTTCATTTGAATAAACCTTTGGAGTTCATGTTTCGTTCACAAATGTCACACTCCCACATAGAGCAGAGAGAGGTCTTACACACTCTAGGACTGATTCTTCAACCCACACTTCTGAATGCCACGGGGCACTTGTCATAGAAGCCCAAACACCACCCAGTGCTGCCCATGTGTATGGGACTTAATTAGAAGCAACAGTGGCCCTTACTTACACCTACCCAGTAAGTTAGGGATTAACTGTCCTTGTCAACCCACCATTCAGGAATAGGACAAACCCTTCTAACAAACTATTGTATATACTGTATGACTTCATAGAAAGGTGAATTTGAAAGGAACATCACCGTGGTAACAAGAGACCCCTCTTTTCAGCCTGAAACAGTGTAAATTATTAAATCAGGTGTAATTATGAACAGCATTAGATGAGAAGCCAACAGTCGGGCACTAAGCATAAAAAAAATGGAAACAAAATAAAAACTTGGGAGGTCAAAATAACAAACAAAACCAAAACTAACAGACGGTCACTACTTTGAGATTTCACCTGTTGATCCCCTAATTCCGAAGTCTTTATTGTATAAAATCAGGGTACAAAAGAAGCAAAACCCCCACTGATTGTGCAGTTCCCAAGCAGCACAGAGTTTTCTCAGCCGTGTCTGCCTGCGGTGGGTTTTTATGCTGTTCCTGGAAGGTAATAAGATGATGGCCGTGTCACAGTCACCCCCTCCTCCCACCCGCCACACGTGCTGCTTCCCACCTTCCTACAGTCACCCCCTCCTCCCACCCGCCACACGTGCTGCTTCCCACCTTCCCACAGTCACCCCCTCCTCCCACCCGCCACACGTGCTGCTTCCCACCTTCCCACAGTCACCCCCTCCTCCCACCCGCCACACGTGCTGCTTCCCACCTTCCCACAGTCACCCCCTCCTCCCACCCGCCACACGTGCTGCTTCCCACCTTCCTACAGTCACCCCCTCCTCCCACCCGCCACACGTGCTGCTTCCCACCTTCCTGCAGTCACCCCCTCCTCCCACCCGCCACACGTGCTGCTTCCCACCTTCCTGCAGTTGTATGTAGCACTGTCGTTTTACCTGGCAGATGGCGGTAAATTTCTCACTGCAGTTCTTCAGCGGGTGCTCAATGAAGGTAGTGTACGGCAGATCCACCGACATGGGGTTCCAGCGGGAGACAAAGGAGGCTTCACGCAATTTATCCCAATGGATACGGAGACCCTCCCCTTCCCTCCTAGAAAGACACAGAAACGTTGAGTCCTTGGCCCTTGTAGTACGCAGCCTGTCCCAGTGGGACAGAGCAATCACTTCCAGAATAACACTTTGCAAAGATGTACAAATCCATGATTGTGACTTGGTTTCTGTTTGATATATTTTGCTTTATTTATTACCCCTTTGTATTGGAAACAGCCTGCATGCTTATATGCAGGATTGGCGTAAACAAAAATAAAACATGCATATTTATTATTCTTAGATTATGCCAACTATGTACTCAGCGCTTACTTACAATGACTATCTTTCCAATGACTACCACAGAGTCCGAATAAGTACCGTTACTGACAGCGGCGGGTTGGAGACAGATATCGGTATCGGACTTACCGGTCCCCCTCCCACGATGCAGCATCATTATGTCGTGCCGTCTTGTGATGTTTTGTTGTCATAGCGACGGATCAACATGTGATGGCCCATTGTCATGGCAACGCATCACCATGTGATGTTGGGTCGCCATAACAACGCAACGCTGTAGGAGATGCCACTCCGGTAAGTGACACTTACAGAGGTAGCGCGCTCTCCCCTGCCAATCAGTTTAATTGTTGTGGGGAAGTGCGGGGGGACTTCTGTACCCGACATCAAGCCCCCTTTATAGCCAAGGCGGCACCGGCCCACTGGGCACTTGCCCTGCTTCCCGACGGCCCAATCCACCCCTGGTTACCGACACGTAAAAGAGTATCAGACTACTGCAGTGAGACTACCTGCCAATGAGTAAGACTCGCACCTGTGAGTACCTGTTGAGGTGTGAAGGTACGAGGGCGCGCTGCTTTTATTTGAATTTTCAAGCTTACATTTCTTTTTGTTTTCCTCCCTAACTATTCTTACAGATAAATAATGCTGAATTATTTCTCAAATAGGGTCCAAATCGCTTCCATGTTTAATAAATCTTTTTGAAATCTTGGATACCACCAGTAGTTTTTAAACCACTTCAACCAGTCTTTAAGTAAAGGAAGCTGCACAGGAATGGGTGAGACGTGACAGCCGGCACTATCCTGTCTGCAGCGGGCAGCATGGAATCTGGGTGCTTTCATTATGAAGAAAATGATTCGGTTCTTCTCTCACTTCATCCGTGCAGAAACACTAAACGATATGTCAAGATATTTGGCATAAACTAGTATTTTTATTTTGTTTACAATTATATTCGAAAGCTGAAACCTGATCATTTTTGTATGTAATCCTCTTTAAAAGATTAGATATCAGGCTGGATGAAAAAAAAATATGGATGAATTGCAACGCATGCCATTCACCCTCTATAACAGAACAGTTTTATTTCAGCATAAGAGTGTT
Source organism: Ascaphus truei (assembly GCF_040206685.1). Classification (NCBI taxonomy): domain Eukaryota; kingdom Metazoa; phylum Chordata; class Amphibia; order Anura; family Ascaphidae; genus Ascaphus; species Ascaphus truei. The sequence goes on along the minus strand of NC_134496.1, from coordinate 54,029,513 downwards.
TTCTTTGCATTTGGCAACAAACCCCCAGCTTAGTAAAAACGCAGTATGTGTGGTTAATGCAACTCGCTGGCACAAGTCCATTAAACCGTTCTGCACAATGGAGTGTTAGCAGCTTTGTGTGCGAGTGTGCTTTGTACAAATTTACTTATGTCCAAACGTCTCAATGTTTGCCCATCTGTCCCTAAATCCAGGTATGCCATGTTCTGGACCCTTTCACTGCCAGAGGGGCCAAAAGTTAAGATTATTATCCTTTTATTTGTAAAGCGCCACCATATACCGCAGCGTGGTACAATGGGGGAACAGAGTGACATTAAATACAGAAACTGAATCACATACAAGTACAGAAAGACAAGCGTAAACAGATACAGAAGGTAACAAGGACCCTGATCCTGAGAGCTTACACTCAGATACAGAAGGTAACGAGGCTCTGATCCTGGGAGCTTACACTCAGATACAGAAGGTAATGATGCCCTGATCCTGAGAGCTTACACTCAGATACAGAACGTAACGAGGCTCTGATCCTGAGAGCTTACACTCAGATACAGAAGGTAACGAGACCCTGATCCTGGGAGCTTACACTCAGATACAGAAGGTAACGAGGCTCTGATCCTGGGAGCTTACACTCAGATACAGAAGGTAATGAGGCTCTGATCCTGGGAGCTTACACTCAGATACAGAAGGTAACGAGGCTCTGATCCTGGGAGCTTACACTCAGATACAGGAGGTAATGAGGCCCTGATTCTGAGAGCTTACACTCAGATACAGAAGGTAACGAGGACACTGATCCTGAGAGCTTACACTCAGATACAGAAAGTAACGAGGCTCTGATCCTGGGAGCTTACACTCAGATACAGAAGGTAATGAGGCCCTGATCCTGGGAGCGTACACTCAGATACAGAAGGTAACGAGGACCCTGATCCTGGGAGCTTGCACTCAGATACAGAAGGTAACGAGGCTCTGATCCTGAGAGCTTACACTCAGATACAGAAGGTAACGAGGCCCTGATCCTGAGAGCTTACACTCAGATACAGAAGGTAATGAGACCCTGATCCTGAGAGCTTACACTCAGATACAGAAAGTAACGAGGCTCTGATCCTGAGAGCTTACACTCAGATACAGAAGGTAACGAGGCCCTGATCCTGAGAGCTTACACTCAGATACAGAAGGTAATGAGACCCTGATCCTGAGAGCTTACACTCAGATACAGAAAGTAACGAGGCTCTGATCCTGGGAGCTTACACTCAGATACAGAAGGTATGAGGACCCTGATCCTGAGAGCTTACACTCAGATACAGAAGGTATGAGGACCCTGATCCTGGGAGCTTACACTCAGATACAGAAGGTAACGAGGACCCTGATCCTGAGAGCTTACACTCAGATACAGAAGGTAACGAGGCCCTGATCCTGAGAGCTTACACTCAGATACAGAAGGTAATGAGGACCCTGATCCTGGGAGCGTACACTCAGATACAGAAAGTAACGAGGCTCTGATCCTGGGAGCTTACACTCAGATACAGAAGGTAACGAGGCCCTGATCCTGAGAGCTTACACTCAGATACAGAAGGTAATGAGGACCCTGATCCTGAGAGCTTACACTCAGATACAGAAGGTAACGAGGCCCTGATCCTGGGAGCTTACACTCAGATACAGAAGGTAACGAGGATACTGATCCTGGGAGCTTACACTCAGATACAGAAGGTAACGAGGATACTGATCCTGGGAGCTTACACTCTAAAGGGAATAAGAGGCAATGTTGAAACAGAAGGTAACGTGGCGGCTGAACCCGGTAACTTCGCAGGTAATATGTTATGTTGCTTTTGGTTCATGAGATCTGACTCCAAAGACTATTTCATGTCCCAAGGTTCAGCAAAGTATCCGGCCGTTCCTCCTCCTCTTACCGAGCACCCCAAAACTGGAACAGTCTACCGGAGACTCTCACAGCTGCCACCAGTCTCAGTTCTTTCACAACTAAAGCGGTCTCACATTTTAACCTGGTCAGTAACTGTTACATACGCCTATAATATATATTATCTGTAACTGTTACATACGCCTATAATATATATTATCTGTAACTGTTACATACGCCTATAATATATATTATCTGTAACTGTTACATACGCCTATAATATATATTATCTGTAACTGTTACATACGCCTATAATATATATTATCTGTAACTGTTACATACGCCTATAATATATATTATCTGTAACTGTTACATACGCCTATAATATATATTATCTGTAACTGTTACATACGCCTATAATATATATTATCTGTAACTGTTACATACGCCTATAATATATATTATCTGTAACTGTTACATACACCTATAATATATATTATCTGTAACTGTTACATACGCCTATAATATATATTATCTGTAACTGTTACATACGCCTATAATATATATTATCTGTAACTGTTACATACGCCTATAATATATATTATCTGTAACTGTTACATACGCCTATAATATATATTATCTGTAACTGTTACATACGCCCATAATATATATTATCTGTAACTGTTACATACGCCCATAATATATATTATCTCTAACTGTGCATGCAATGTCTTGTATATAATGTATAACCTTTCACTTATGTAACTATGTATTTGTAACCATGTATCTGTCATCATAACTCTCTGCCCGGGACATACATGACAACGAGCGAGAACTCTCAATCTATTACTTCCTGGTAAGAAAAAGAGAAACAAGGCACTTTATTTGCCAATTGAGCGACGTTTCGGCCTCTGTCGCGTTTCTCAAGAGTTAATGGCATTAGCACGTGAGAAAGGCCGACAGAGGCCGAAATGTCGATCAATTGGCAAATAAATTCACTTTATCTAAACCCGCAGTGCCCCGTTCCTCTTTTTCCTCCTCCATATTCACTTGGAATATTGCGCCGGGTGATCCCTGGACCCGGAGTAGCGGTAATTGTATCTTGTTCCCACGTTGTTTGGTGCGCAGCAGCCTCTTACCTTTATTATTCCGGGTAAAACATTTAATAAATAAATAAATGTTCATTTTATCGGCGTCTTGTCCTTTCTCTCGTGTATATGATTCCTAGGGTTGCCGGGTATCCGGTTTTCACCCGGACAGGCCGGTAATTCCGATGCCTGTCCGGTATAAAATCGGAGGTATGTGTCCGGTATTACCATTTTTGTGGTGGTGGAGGGCTGGCAGAGAAAGTGCGAGGGCGGCGCGACGGCAGGCGTGGCTGGAAGTGCTGAGCATGGAGGCGGGGGGCTGGCAGCGCCAGTGCGAGGGCGGCGCGACGGCAGGCGTGGCTGGAAGTGCTGGCCTGGTGCTGAGACTGGAGGCGGGGGGCTGGCAGCGCCAGTGCGAGGGCGGCGCGACGGCAGGCGTGGCTGGAAGTGCTGGCCTGGTGCTGAGACTGGAGGCGGGGGGCTGGCAGCGCCAGTGCGAGGGCGGCGCGACGGCAGGCGTGGCTGGAAGTGCTGGCCTGGTGCTGAGACTGGAGGCGGGGGGCTGGCAGCGCCAGTGCGAGGGCGGCGCGACGGCAGGCGTGGCTGGAAGTGCTGGCCTGGTGCTGAGACTGGAGGCGGGGGGCTGGCAGCGCAAGTGCGAGGGCGGCGCGACGGCAGGCGTGGCTGGAAGTGCTGGCCTGGTGCTGAGACTGGAGGCGGGGGGCTGGCAGCGCCAGTGCGAGGGCGGCGCGACGGCAGGCGTGGCTGGAAGTGCTGGCCTGGTGCTGAGACTGGAGGCGGGGGGCGGGCCGCAGACAGTAGCCGGGCACAGTCAAGAGCACACGTGAGTGTCTGTGCATCCTGTCCCTGATTGGAGGAGCGAACAGCAAATCAGAGGACAGCGGGGGCGGAGCCCACACCCCGGCGGCCCAAAGAAGTCCGCGTCCTTCCTGGAAATAAGGTAAGGACACAATTTGGGGGGCCAGGATGAGCCGAGATGATGATGGGGAGAGGTGGGGGTATATTTTATATGTATTGAGGAGGTGGGGTTATTTTTTATATGTATTCGAGGGGCGTGGGGGTATTTTTATATGTATTCGAGGGGCGTGGGGGTATTTTTTTATATGTATTCGAGGGGCGTGGGGGTATTTTTTTATATGTATTCGAGGGGCGTGGGGGTATTTTTTATATGTATTCGGGGGCGTGGGGGTCCAGTATTGTGTCGAGTATTTTTGGACAAGCCACCTGGCAACCCTAATGATTTCCCATTAATTAATGTAATTGATTCTCACCTTTTGAGGTGCAGTCCCTCTTAGCAACATACACAGAAAACGCAGTCATGTGATGTATTCTGCCGTGGAATATTCGGTTAATATTGACATCATTTTCATTTCATGCTCTAAGCTCAACTAGGAACATCAGAGCAACAAATATCATGTTAAATACATATTTCTGTCTTACGGTCTTCCCGCGATCTGAGGCAAGGAACGCTGCACTCATTTATAAGTCCCTAATGTGAAATAGAACATTCTTTAACAATTCGCATAGTTAAGGCCGTTTGTTAAGGTTAAAAATTCACAATCTGGTTTTTTTTCTAAAGCTGGAGAATTTTCCAATGAGGTATGTGGTCAGAACACAAAACAAATTGTGGTTTCCTTAAAAAGAAAATAAAACATATATTTTAAACGGACTAATTGAGGCTGCACCTTTAACTGAAAGAGTCTTCCTAAGAGAAATAAAAGCATAGCCCCAAGCAGAAGTCCTGATTTACGAGGAGCCTCTTGCAGTAAATGCTGGGTGTGTAGGATGTTATGCGCTGGGATAGAGGGAGCAGCAGCATCAATAAGCTGCACTTTGCTGACTTAAATATCTCCCAGAACTGAAAACTTAAACCTTACTGTTAAAATAAAGACCCCCTGGCCTCATGAAATGCAACCCCTGTGTTTATTTTACAAACACAAAGGAAGTGAAAGAGCTGGCATCTCAGAGGGTATTAAATGCTATTTTGCTGACTGAATGACCTCAAATGAAATATTTTCCATGACAAGAAGCAAAAGACGCTGGCACGGTGTCAGACAATAAGATTGCAGAGTGTCTAGATCCTGTCCATGCCCCAGGGCTGTTACAAACCTTCAGGCAGGTGCTGCCTTTATCTGCGCTTTGCTCACCTGGCTTGTAACCAGCCTGTTCCCCAGCCTGTAGCACCTCTCCATTAACTGTTTGTTAGCTTTGGCCGATAAGGAAAGGAATTACCAGGGCTGAAGGAGCAGCCCGGGGGTTACAGAACTGGCACCCACTTTCTAACACACTGCCAGGTCACCGCTGCCGCGGGCAAATTGCTTTATCTTGCAGTGACTCAGGCATGAAGAATACGTTGCAAATTCTTCAGGTGGGCCTGTATGTTAGAGTGCTCACAATACAAATATGTATTATTTGAACACTTGTAGATTCAGGCTTAATATGTCCCATAACCTCTTAGCAAAGGTACCACCGGCAAACCATATACAGAGTAGACAGACAATTAGTATAATCACAGAAGTTGAGGCGGCCTTGTAATCTTTGGCAGTTGTTTGAATGGTGAAGTTAAAAGGAAAAAAAAAAAAAGGAAATGTCATTTATACATGAGAAAAAAAAAGAATGGCCTTACACAACTTTAAAGGGTCAATAATATTAACACAAGTCATTAGTAGGGTTTTCATACTTACGTTTTTTTTTTTACATTACACAAGAGAAAGGACGTTTTCCTAATACTGTATCATTTTATTCCTACAGTCCCTCAGTGGGTGGGCGCATGTGCTTTACAACTTCACAGTACCAGGGAAATAAAGTACAGACAATGGGATAAGAGCAGGAAATACATTATAACATAAGGCAGAGGGAGACCTTCCCCAACGAGCTATATTTGGGGACTCACAAACACAGTGGGAGTTAAAGGCCATTTATTACAAGTGAATCTCGAGCGAGCAGTGTATGCGTAAACAATTTAATGAGAGCTTCTTTTAAGAGGAGAATTTTCAGCTGGGTTTATAAAAGGAAAGGGAAGGTGCTTGACAAATTTAAGTGGCAGGGAGTTCCATAGGAAGGGAGAGATATGTGAGAAAGGTTTAAGACGGGAGAGGGCTTTAGAAACAAAGTTACAACAATGTGACATCTTGGGTTGAGAGTAAGACTGAGCTTAGGCCTCGGACATGGTCAAAAAGACCGTGCTGAGGCGCGCTGAGCGGCGCTGAGCGGAAACATTATCCCTATCAGCGCGGCTTTAGACGGCGTCTCCGCAGCCGTGCAGAGGCGTGTGGAAATGCGGGAGACAGGCAAGTTTACATTTTGCCGCTCATGCAAGCGCAGGGCTGGTCACGTGACTGTCAGAAGCCAATGGCAGTCCGTGACGTCGGCGCCGTGACGTGGCGCCCTAGCCCCGCCTGCCTCCATTCCCCCGCCTCCCGCCCGGCTCCCACCTTGCACACAAGCGCGCTCGCTGATGCTCATGCAGGGACAAGAAAACTCTCCTGCGTGAGCAGGTGAGCATGAGCGTCAGCGCTGCCCAGCGCCGCTCCCTGCACCATGTCCCAGGCCTTACAGTGCAGGCTACATTGACAGCGACACGACTGGTGACGTCACCCATCGCTGTCACAAAAGTTGTAATTGAGTTTTTGCGATGTCGCCGGCTGCAAGGGGCGGTGACGTCATGTTGAGGCTCTGTGATTGGCTTATTGCAGTCACGTGGTGCGACCATCGAGGTAAATCTCAAAATCCATTGATTTCAGCGACTTTGGTCGCTGTGTCGCGCCGTCGCGGTCACGCCCACTATAGGCGCACTCGACCGATTACATTTACTTGTCTTGACTAAGAGGCGAGAATGGGAGTAATGAGAGATCTGAGCTGAGATATATGTAGATGCACGGGAGTGACGAGACTAAAAGGAAAGGAGGATAGGTTTGCCATGTACCTGGCATCCTCAGGAATCTAGCAGACAGATTTCACGAGGTCAGAAGTAAATGTGACTGGAGGACCAGGAAATTATTCTAGCAGCGTTATTTTGAATAGATTGTAAGAGGGAACAATGGGACACGGTTTGGATGAGAGTATGAGCAGCTCTCTCTTAAACATATGACATTTGAGGCAATGAAGGGCCACGCAGGCCGATATTGCTAATAAATAAATATAGGTGCAGATAAATATAATTATGTGTTATCAGCACAGAGATGTCAGCTGAAGCCGAAGTAGTTATGAGGTCACCCAGTGCGAGAGTTAATTTTCTTATTCATTTATTTTACCAGGAATACCTAAATCCAGCAGACCAACGAAGAGTTGCATAGAGGTAGAGGAGTTGTTAAAAGACACTGAAGGAGCAGTTAGAAGTAGGTGGAAAACCCAGAGAGGGAAGAGCCAGATAGAAACAAGAAAATATCAGCACACTGCCAAGGGGGCCAGGATGTATAAAAATGAAAATATATGGAATATAAAGCATCGCCGTAGTGTAGGTCATACACCTCATTTGGGCGATGCTTTATATTCAATACATTTTTATACATCCTGGCTCCCTTGGCAGAGCGCTGCTATTTTCTTGTTTCTATCTGGATATCTCTACCAGCGGCTGGACACGCCACCAATATACTCACTGAGGCTGTAGGAGTGGGTAAGATCTTTGATTCATTATTCACTTAAAGAAGAACATGCTTCTGGATTGTGAGTTATATTATATTCTACTACTTCCATTGGTTTTTCATGGTTTACTCCAATGAGGTTGCAGCAAGGTGATTTTTCATCATTTTTGCTGCTACCTTCAGGAGGGTTTGTTATTATATTACACTGCTATGGATACTCGCACACTCCCATACCCACTCCATGCAAGAGTTCAACTCATATGTTGTATTTATTGACATTCTTTATTGCATTCCGGAACAATTGGGAGCACCCACTATCCTTTTACTGTGAGGGAAGAGCCATGACTGGAAAGAGCAAAGAATGTGCAAGAGAAGAGAGTGTAGTTTACAGCATCAAAAGCAGAGGAGAGGGCAAGAATAGTCAGTCAAGTCGCTTCTGTGAGATTCAGCAATATGGAGGTTATTAGCTACTTTGGTGGGTGTGGTTGTAGTTGTGTATCCTGCATGGTTGCAGTTGTGTATGTTGTGGGGTTGCAGTTGTGTATGCTGTGGGGTTGCAGTTGTGTATGCTGTGGGGTTGCAGTTGTGTATGCTGTGGGGTTGCAGTTGTGTATGCTGTGGGGTTGCAGTTGTGTATGCTGTGTGGTTGCAGTTGTGTATGCTGTGGGGTTGCAGTTGTGTATGCTGTGTGGTTGCAGTTGTGTATGCTGTGGGGTTGCAGTTCTGTATGCTGTGTGGTTGCAGTTGTGTATGCTGTGGGGTTGCAGTTGTGTATGCTGTGTGGTTGCAGTTGTGTACAGTATGTTGTGTGGAAGTCTAATTGGAGAGGGTCTAACAGGTTGGGCAGAGATGTGCCAGTGTCCCAATGTTTTTCAAATGTTGCGCTTTTGCTAAAAAAAATGTAGTCCTGTTTAATAGAGGAACAAAGTGACTTATATACCTCCAAATAGTCTCATTCATATTCCATGTGGAGAGATACCTGTGGTACTGCACCTAAAACATTTGGTGATTTTTTTCCCCCAAAAATAAAAAAGGCCAATTTTGCTGCTTTGCAAATGTAAACAAAAGAAGGCAACAGGCAAGAAAGACAAGGCGATCCAGTAGTTAACTGAAGAGGTAGGGTCATGGACGGTAATATTGAATATAGATCGGACAATAATATGCTAAAAGAGATGGAAATTGTCAGAGCGAAGAGACGAGTTCAAGATATAAGTGAGAATGGGGACATGGGTAGTAGCGCAAGGTTTAAGGAAATGAGAAGGAATAGGGTTAATGCTGCATGTGATGCAGATGAGGAAAAGAGCAGCTGAGACTCTTCTTCATGTGTAGCTTTCTCTTCCATGTCTCCATTCAAACAATATAGCAAAGTATTGTGGTGTAGTGGATAGAGTGGCGTATGTTGTAGAGAGTGTCCGAAGACAAGCCGGAAGCAAAGAAGATGTAGATTTGTTTAATATAGGGGTAAAGTAGCTATGTTTGGAATTTGTAGTGAAGCAACTCTACTAGAGAGTACAACTTCCTCCAAGGTGTTGAATGGAAGTAAGGAGCATAGAAAGCATGTGTGCTTGTTTAGCCAGGGTTGGGGATTGGAGCACCGTCAGTATCGGTATACAGGAAGAAGCATACTGGTCTAGCGAGGAGGTAAGGACAGAGTTGTACATTGTAACAAGGCTGTTTGAGTCAGAGGAGAGTGGCAGTGAAGAAAGTTCTCTTTTTAAGCTGGATTCCAAAGGTCGCGAGTATAGAAAGGACAAAATATAGGTTGTGTGAGGTATGTGGGAAAGGGGAAATGAGAGGAGGTTATGTCCAAGAGAGGAACGATGAGACCGAGGAATGGAAGAGCACTATATAGTACAGACTAGATCAAGGAATTGACCATCCTCGTGGGTCTTCAAAGCCATCCATTGGTGGAGACCAATATAGGAAGTGAGAGAGGAGGTGAGCTGCCCAGGCCAGAGAGGGGTCATCAATGTGGGCATTAAAGTCCTCTAAATAGAGAGTTGGCAAGCCAGAACAGAAGAAGCGAATTTTAGGAGTTTAACATAATTTGAATGTAAAAATATTAACATGTCAATTTAAAAAGGATTAGTTTTTATAATTATTTTTATTTGTCAAAAGTCTGCCCATAAAGTGGTTGTGCGTCATACAAAATGCTCTTTCGGTTGTACCCAGACATCTAAGCAACAGAAATACATCTTTGGCAGACTCGCCTTTTTGCTTATAAAATGGAGCGATGGAAACAAGGACAAAGTGTTAATTCATCAGGTACAGTACGTACTGTTTCTTAGCCCAGCTTTGCACTGGCATCAGCTCAAGGAATAATCCTGCAGATAGGCTATCACTGTCAAGCTGAAGGACTCGTTCTAAAAGATGCCACAGGCTTGTAACACATTGCAGTGATAATCCTGTACACCCGCCTTCAGTGACCCATCCAATATTTTGATTGCATGTCCTGTTAGTTACAGAGGCTCACTGAATTGCCAAAATCATTACAGGAAGGTCAAACTCTTAAAAAATGTATCTACGGAATTCTGTGTGGTGCTTTGATGTTCAAAATCGCTTTTTTGGATCTTTTGGCTCATAAGAAAGTCGAGATGTACAGAATAGCTCTGTCCATGCTAAATACACCACATTAATGTTATCACAGAGATAAAGAATCAATGAGAATATTTCATTTTACGGCTGAATGCTTCACAAGCTTCAAACAACCTTCTGGCTTCCAGTCACTTTGGTGTTATTTCCTGCAAGTAGTTTGATAAGTTCGGTGGAGTGAGAGACACTGAAAGAATTATGCACCCCGCAGCCGTGCAATACTGGGGGCCCCACTGACACGGAAGGATTTAAAGCTGCAGTCCCAGCAATATCTTACGTGTGTTTTTAATAAATCAGTATTATCTGTACTATGAGAAAATACTTGTAGCATTGTTTTTTAAATCAACTCTGAATTACATTTTTTATGTATTATAATGTAACAAGCATTTTTTTGTTTCTATAGTAACCATATATTGGACTGCTGCTTTAAGGGGCTTGCTTGCCCTCCAATTTACCTAAAGTGAATTTGAAAAGGTTGAATTTACCAGTTTAAGTCTTCCTGAGAAATGCTTCTTATCGGAGAGAGGTTAAGCAGCCAGGTTGTGTTGTAATGCATAGCGGCCTCCACTGATAATAGCATACGTACGTGTCACGGTCACACACATCAGTTTGGCCACACAGCTAGGAAATGGTTTCGAATTCTGTGTTTAAAAGTAACAATAAATGTGGGGAGGTTTACACCAGGTTGATATTTCTGCTACACAAATAGTGACAGATGTACAGATTAATAATACATTTGATTACATTAGGAGTGTCTCTAGTAACTTATCACAAATCCCTTCTACAGTATAAGAGCAGGAGTAGCCACCAACAGGCCAGGTATATCCCTGCTTCAGCATAGGTGACTCAATCAGTGGCTCAGTCAAAGACTGCACCACTTGTGCTGAAGCAGGGATAGTCTTAAAACCTGACCTGTTGGTGGCCCTTGAAGACTGAAGTTGGCCGCCCGGCTCCAGATCAGGGGTGCACAAACTGTGGGGCGCGGCGGTTACAGAGGCCCTGCGCTCTTCCGCAAGGCATTTAAATGAAATGCCGGGGGACCGCGCGAGGCCTCTGTGACTCCCTTACCTTGCTTCCGCCGGCTTCGGGCAATGCGGCGTCATCAAATGACATGATGTCACATGACACCGCAGCGTCATTTGATTCCGGCACAAAGGTGGGGGGGGGGGGGGGTGGCACGGGCACTGTGGGAGAGCAGGCAGGGGGTGTAGCACCAAGAGTTTGCGCCCCCTGCTGTAGATCATACATCAGGAATAAGTGATGTACTCTGACAGTACATCTTTAGTAACTATAATGGGTTTCTTTTATACAGCGCTCCCTTCCCATACATTGTAGCACATATCTCCCTGCCCCCGGCATTCCTTCCCCCCTCACATACACCCCAACGCTCTCTTCCTTCTCTGCATTGTTCATTCTGTTGTGAAGCTCGGTCACCAAATCAGACGGAGGCACCAAAAAAACAAACACAAATAATAATACATTCTCTCATTCAACCTTATTGGCAAGGATCTGTGCTGCCAGAGGCCCGCAGTGCATTCCAATGAGGTTAAAAACCCCAGAACAAACGAATATTTACTATATATATCCCTGCATTGTTTCGCGTTACCCTTTCCAGTGCTGATGGGTACAAGTGTACATTTCACACACTTTTTACGCTTCCTAAACGGTAGAGGATATACAGCGATACATTAATAACCAAATGTACTGTGGATTCCTTCTTACAGACTTGCAAACCGTATAGTATCTTAATTACCTGAGATTTTATTGCAGCAATATCGTAATAAAAAGCACTTAAAGCAAACCGTGGCCAGTGAGTTACTAAGGTGTATAATTCCTGGGCCGTTATAAGCCTTGCATGTGAAAATGTTCCCGTATTTCTGTTTGTGTTTAAATCGCCGCTGCGTTCCTCTTAACGCGCTACTCTGAACGCAGCCATAATAACATTTCTGCACAACATCGGTATATGCTTCCATCACTCAGTAAAGGGAAAGGCCGCGCTCACACACGCCGCTTCCTGCGAGAGTGCGCGCACATACCGCGTCGCGCAGCTGTAGCACAAGTGTTCTGTGCACTCTCCCGGAAAGTGACGTTCAGGCGATGGAGGGCGTGGCGGGGGAGCGGCCATGACGTCACGCGGCTGGTTCGCCCTCATTGGCGGAACCGCCGCCGTGACATAGCCAGCACTCGTCCCCTGCGCCAAAAGACGTGTCTTTTGAAAACACTGCCACGTCAACTCGCTACTTCGGCTGCAGGCGCGCACGCAATAGGACTCATACGCCAAACAGCGAGAGTATGCGAAGAACGCCAAAATCCCATGAAAACAGAACACAGAAACATGGAAAGAACCGCTTGGTCCATTCAGTCTGACCCTTCTCCTATCGGTTCTGAACTTATCAGATCATTTGCTTTCTCTCATATGTAAGATAGCCTTGTATCTATCACAAGCATTTGTAGGGTTAGGGTTACCTCGACCATTATCTTTCCCCATTGAAAGATGTATTTTCAGAGGACTCAAGGCAGGGGTATGAGTGTGTGTGAGTGTGTGTGAGTGTGAGCACTGAGTTAATACTGTTTGCTTGTTGGTATGTAAGTCAGTGTAAATGTAAGTAACAGGCAATGTATTTGATGTAACGTGGGTGTGGAAATAGCTTCAATTATTTTTTTCATGTGTTTGTAATATAATAATAATAATAATAATAAAAAAAAAACCCACAAAATTCCACAGAAAAGGTGTCATTCCTTACAGCGAGTCCCAGCACGTCACGCGTTGCTCAGGGCGCGAGCAGCCTGGCTTCAGCGCGGCTCTGCGACTCTTACTCACAAAATATTAATTATGATGAAATCTGCAACAACAAAAAAATCCAGCACAGCAGCCAGGCTGTGTATTAGTGTGACAGACACGGACGTGTGTGTACGTATCGCCAGCAATCACACTGTTACTCCTAAAATCGCCCTGCTTTAGGAAGACGCGTAACAATTCCAGTTGCGTGGCACACCCCTTTGGCTGTGAAGGGGTTAATAGCAACACACAAACACCTCAAGCAGTAAAAGAGTTAAACAATAAGACAGATAGAATGTTCTAAGCCAGGGGGGGGAGGGGGGCTCCAGTCCTCAAGGGCCAGCAACAGGTCAGGTTTTCAGGATATCCCTGCTTCAGCACAGGTGGTGCAGTCTTCGACTGAGCCACTGATTGAGCCACCTGTGCTGAAACTGAGATATCCTGAAAACCTGAACTGTTGATGGCCTTGAGGCCTCAAATTAGCCACGCCTGTTCTAAGCGCTTTAAACATGCGTGTGGAAACGTTACATTTCCACCAACTTCTCTTGCAAAAAAATAAAAGCGTTTGCAAAGCTCCCTCCAAGGAGAAAACGGAGACATTTTCACTGCGATCATTTAGATTTCTGATGCAACTTCACCTTGGAATGTGGCCTGTGAAACCCTAACCGTTTGCTCTCTAAGGCTTAATATAGCAGCGTTTAAAATACTTCCTGGAGGATAATCGTTGGATTAAAGAGCAGTCACCCCGCACATTACCCGGGGGTATCTCTTGTTTTGTTTATGTTAATGTGTTGCATGTGAATGAAAGATGAAGGTGTAATACATCCCTAGGGATATACCTTACAATGTAGATTATTGGTACATGGGGTATAGAGATGGGGGATTGCTCAGGACCTATCCTGTCACTGATCATCCACTAACTCAATATCATTTAACGTTGTACAAGGGGACGAGGATTCGGAACTTCCGTCCGAGATCTGCAAGGAGAAGGGAGACGGGCCGGCTTCTGGGCGTTAAAAACGTTCTGTTCCTTCTGTAGTAGAGTAGAAAAGTGGTGATATTGCTTGTGTGTGAGCGGGATGGGCGGAGCGGGATGGGCGGAGCGGGATGGGCGGAGCGGGATGGGCGGAGCGAGATGGGCGAAGCGGGATGGGCGGAGCGGGATGGGCGGAGCGGAATGGGCGGAGCGGAATGGGCGGAGCGAGATGGGCGGAGCGGAATGGACGGAGAGGAATGGGCGGAGCGGAATGGACGAGCGAGCGGGATGGACGGAGCGGGATGGACGGAGCGGGATGGACGGAGAAAAGCACTTATGTGGCCATTTTGTGCACAGCTCGTCTATGTACGTTTATGTTTAACGCACTTATTACACACATTTGTTACATATTTTCATGGATGGCACTGTACAAATAAAGAAACACACATACATAGTTTGGGGAATGTGCTTTATCTCCCAGCACTCCGGCACCCACTGAATTTATCCACAGGGTACTGCATAAATATTACTATATATTATTTTTTATTTGCAATTTATTGTTGCCATTCTATTTGTGTCCGTAGTTTCTATTTCAGCTTGAATGTTCCTAGCAAGGTTTTAATAAGAGTACGATGTGACAGTGTTGGCGTCCAGTCCTATTAATGCTCAACTATATATAAAAAATACACATGCCACTTCTGTTATTATATTCTGCACCCATTGGGGTAAAGCTGACAAACGGTCCGTCTCTGAGTGCGGAGAAATGATGATTCAGCAAGTCTGGGAGTTATTGCTTCTCTCAGGTATCTGCATGCTTAGAATACCTGCCGAGCTTGCAGCCTTACTCTGGATGAGTGCCACATTGAAGCACACTGCACACACTTCCAGGGCTCTGCAATTTCATCTAATCATCTGCCAAACCACTACAGCCGTGCTAACCCCTGCTGATACAGTAACACAGCCTGACATGGCAATTATAATGCAGGCAAGGACAGTACCGAGGCAGTGTATACAGAATATCTACATGAGACTAGAGATACAGAAAACACACACACACACACACACACACACACACACACACACCCACACACACACACCCACACACACACACACACACACACACATATAATGGAGCAGACAGAAATATAATGCTTTGTAGACCCATGTTGTAGTACTGTAAATAGGCTCATATGGATTTAATTGCATTCAATTTAAATATCCATAATTATAGGTACACAGTTCAGTTATTTCACAATGTATCCCAACTGAAAGTTGCTAGGACCTTCAGATCAATCGAGTATTAACTCCCCATGAGATATTGATATTTACACCTTACTACCATCCAATCCCACATTCTGTGTGTGGTACCATCACATTGAACCCTCAATCTCCTCTAGCAATGTACGTCTCTATACAAACATGGACAGTTGGGGGGGGGGGGGGGGGGGAGGGGCTAATGATTAGTATTTCTACCGGTTCAACCATTTCCCAAAATAAAAGAAGATGTACTGTATGGTATTTCTGCTGCTGCGTGAGGAATGCGAGGAAATACCCAGCGATCCAGTACGCGATGAGCCCTGTCATCAGACCACGCTGGGTATGAGTGGTCCTACCGCACCCTAATGAAACATGGGACATTCCTGGAGCGGTGCCATGAAGGCATGGCCATTGGTCATCAGAAACTCCGAGGAATCTGTTACTTGAAATCCCAATAGTGGCATTTGGAATATGATCTCATGTGGAAAGCTGGAACTCATATACACGTCCCTCTTAGCTACCGTGTAACACACAAACAGCATTTCTGAGCCTCGCTAACTAGACAAAAACACGCAAGCTTACAGGTGTTGCCATGGTTTACGATCGTCTAGGAAGGAACATATGGGTTTCTCTGTATCTCATTACATTGCGGAATTTTTATCATCAAGAAGAACTATCCCACAATGCTAAAAACAACATCAAGTGCAACAAGTATTTAATATTCATTAATTCACACTTAACTGTAATATTTATTCTCTAATCTGTGCATTATTTGTGTGTATTTGTTTTAAAACTGACTTTCTGCTCTGTTTTCTCAGCTTAGAGTGGTCAGTTTAAATTAGATTGTTAAATAGGAGAAAGAAGATGCCAAGAAATGTACAAGTTCAGAATTCCTATAAACGCATTTCTCTTCTGCGTTCGTTTCTGGGATCATTGTGTCATACAAAAGCTCCTCAGAACAATGCTCAAGAAACCACAATTGATGCCAAGCCTCTTTTTGTCTCTGGGTACTTTACAGGACACTAAAAATGTCTCTTTTTTTTGTGGCAGTGGGTCCACCTATGGAGTTTCGTACTCACACTGTCACCCCCAGAATCTTTAGGAACTTTATAGGAACTCATAGGGTTACTTGGAAATTCTAGGTCAGGATTGGCCAACTCCAGTCCTCAAGGGCCATCGACAGGTCAGGTCTGAAGGAAATCCTTGCTTCAGCACAGGTGGCTCAATCAGTGGCTAAGTCGTTGACTGAGGACTGGAGTTGGCTACCACTGGTCTAGGTGATCACGGAAAGACACACCTAGTCCCACGTTTCTAAATGTAATTCCATGTACAGATTAGTGCAAATTCCCATGTGGAAAATGCCACAAAGTAGGAGATGCAAACCCATGAGATGCTGATCCTATTCTTACTGCATGGATCCTCATAGTTATACTCTAATGACTCATAATACTCGCTCATGTTTAATTCCCACATATTTATAGGGGATTACAAAGGCATGCATAATCTTAAAAGATGATAGAATATGGCATAAAAACTGAATTTTCTTTAATTGTTGAAGCTGAAAGGTCTGTAACTTATTGCTGTACCTTGAACATCTGCTGCAAGAGGAGCTGAAAATTCGGCTTTGGCTTGTGATGCTTCTCTTTGATGCACGTTAAACCCTCTACCCCCGGAGGGGCCTGCGGTGTGTTACTGAGCAGCGCTCGCAGCTTCCATGGCTCACACAACCTTCCCTTTATACATTTCCCTGCTCTGATGCAGGAGTAATTGTTCAGCGCCATTACAGGTCTGGGTTCTCGCCAATTAACAGAGGGGACAAAAGTCAGACTGAAGAATAAAATGGAGGTTTGCCACCAGCGGAGATCCACAGGGCAACAAGACACAGTATCATTGGCTTTACCCCCATGCATGGAAACCTTAGGGCAGGGGTGCACAAACTGGGGGCGCAACATGTTATGCGCGGGAGCGCGCAAGGCCATGTAACTCCCTCTGACCTTGTCTCCGGCGGCTTCTGGTGACGCGTTGCCATGACAATGCGGCGTCAAATGGCTACGCATTGCCATTGTAAAGCTAAGGGAGGGTGCAAACAGGGGGGAGAGCAGTCAGGGGTCCCAAACAAAACATTGTGCGCCCCCTGGCTCAGCGTCTAGTTGCCCTTTCACAATGTGCTGAATAAAGAAAGTTGCCGTGATTAAAGCTGAAAGCAGCTCTTAGAAAATGTACAAACAGGGCCGCAGAAACAGTTATACTCGTTTATTACAATTAGGAATAAGGAACCTTAGTGTCCACTGAAGATTTCATTTTAATAAATGAGTATAACTGTTACTACAGCCCTGTTTCTTTTTGTTTATATGTGGAGTGTCGTTCTATGTTTGTTAGTTAGTTTTGTATGTTTGAGTTATATGTTTTATAACCAGCCGTGTACACTATGATTTTTCTTTGTGTTTAACTCCACATATCACGGGACGTTATCCACGGAGCCATCATGCCAATCCAGGTGTACAGGATTTGATTACCTTACGAGGAGTCCCAACACCTTTACCAGTACATTTGGACATTCACTGGACTTTATATTTTAAGGCTCCGGTTTTGTTTTTGTATTGTGTTGTGACTTTGTTCAGTCAGTACTATTACGCTGCCTACCTCATATGTACGAGTTTCTTTGTGCTCTTGTTTAATTATTATATTGAGCACATGCACTGTCTTTTTGTTAATCACATATAAGCGCTTTCGAGGCACCGCCCCTTTGTTTCTGTTCTGGGGCCCCTACTCTTCTCAATGTTCATCAATGATCTTCCTACAGCTTGTAAGGAAGCCTCAATACACATGTATGCAGATGACACAATCTTATATGCACACAGCCCTAGCCTCTCTGACCTTGGACACGTACTTCAATCTGACTTTTTGAGACTTGACTTGAAAATTGGATTACCCAAAACAAACTATTTCTAAACATTGACTAGACTGTGATATTCATATTTGGGACCAAGGCTAAATTTGTAAAGGTTCCTATGAAGGACCTACAGATCAGAACCAACTATAATAATATCCTAGCCCCTGTTACTAGTTTCAAATATTTGAGCATATGGTTTAACTCCCATTTAACTTTTGGGTTGCACATTGATACCCTGACAACCAAGACCTATGCCAAACTAGGCGTACTATATAGGAACAAATCCTCCTTAAGTCTGCTGGTCAGAAAGCGTATCGCACAGCAGATGCTGATGCCAATTATAGACTATGGAGACATAGTATATGGCTTGGCACCCCAAACCCACCTTGGCAAACTTTATACACTCTACTTCTCACTATGCTGCTTTATTCTCCAATGTAACTACAACAGACATCACTGTGAAATGCTTAAAGAACTAGATTAGTCATCACTTGAGTCTAGGTGCAAAGTTCATCTTTCCTGTCTTGCCTTCAAATACTTTCTGGGCAAGCTACATGTCTATCTGAACAAGCTCCTCACCCCTACCACACACAGCACTTACCATCTGAGATCAGACTTCAAAAGACTGTTCATGGTCCCAAGGTTCAGCAAAGTATCCGGCCGGTCCTCCTTTTCTTACCGTGCACCCCAAAAGTGGAACAACCTACCGAAGACTCTCACAGCCACCACCAGGCTAAGTGCTTTCAAAACTAAAGCTGTCTCACATTTTAATGTGGTCTGTAACTGTTACATACTCCTATAATATATATTATCTCTTTATCTGTGCATGCTATGTCTTGTATATAATGTATACCCTGTTCACTTATGTAGCTATGTATTTGTAACCATGTACAGTATTTGTCTTCTTAACTCTATGCCCAGGACATACTTGAAGACGAGAGGTAACTCTCAATCTATTACTTCCTGGTAAAACATTTTATAAATAAAATAAATAAATACAAATAGAGTATCCACAATGTCATGTTATAACTCTGTGTAGAGCAAACCCTACACCTTCCGCTCTGAATTAGGGAGCCCGACGACAGGTGCTGTTATTTCTGGGCCCTGTAACATACATTTCACAGGCGGTTGTTAGTTAAAGTGATAGGAATACAAAGTTATTGCAATATTCACAAGTTACTTCTATTTAGTTTTCATGTTTCCTCGCGTCCATCACTGTTTTTATATCATTTAGAATATGTCACTTAAGAAAACTGGGGACATAGTAAAATTCCCTTTGCCTAATTCATGGTCAGCAGACTGAGAGCCACCAACGCATTACGGTGTCTAAGTCACCTTAGCACTTGGTATGGTCCCACCTGACTTTTGAAGTGATGCCACTGGGTACAGACATTACAAAAACACATCTCTAATGAGGTGTAGTACCGCCCTGGGGCAAAGCACATGGATCACAGGCAATATACCACACAATAATATTGACTAGGAAAACATGTTACATGCACTGCACATACAAAACAGGCATTGTGATGATGTGAAAATCACCCAGACCGTGACAGAGCCTGGTAACGCTAGTGTGGATGTCCCACAAAATGTAATGGTAAGTTGCAAAAAGAAAAACATAGGCTTTATAATAACACAAATCTAAATGCTGCAAAAACAAACACGAGACAACGCAAGATGAAAAGACATCATGTTGCAAAAGAAGGTAAATAAGCAAAGAAAAATAGCTTCCACCCTGCGAGGGAAAAGTTACAATGCCGCCATGTAACAAAGTAACAATGAGAACATTGTAAGGGGGGGGGGAAGGTGTGAGGCAGCGGTAACCATTTCCTAAGTCTGGCACTGCAATTACACCCACAGAATTGTCCCCATATTCTGTGGCTCACCATGATTGGCATCATAAAAAAACACTGTGACACTGTGACAAGACACCAAGCACTGAGGCTTCTGTGGGAATACATTACCGTGGATGAGATATATACATATACATATATAAATATACTTTCCTCAAATCCTTATCTCACTGCATCAAAGTGGCAGCGGGTGTCCGGGAAGATGTATAGTGGTGCTTGTGCTGGAAGGTTTAACTATACTATGAAAGCATGAACAATAAAGTGGGAAAGGTACGTGCCAACGTGCAAATGAGGCCGGCAAGGCGAGCAAGTAAGGGCGCAACCAAACAGCAATGGCCCTCATTCTCCAGCGGCTGGATTGTCACGGAGCATGACAGTGTTCAGGATGAAGGCAGAGGGTGCTAAGAACCCCCGGAGGGTAAACAAAGCCGTCATTCAAACCTATACATGGCTACCTACTACCGCCGGACTCTCTCCAGTGAAGCAGCACGGCAAGAACGGGAAGGGGAACTTGGAAAGATTAAATGGGATATTGTTGGCCTTTGTGAAGTTAGAAGATGAAGGCCTCTTTGAGCTCAAAAGCAGACACCTACTCTGTTACAGATAATGGAAGAATCAGCGGAGTAGACTTCATCATTAACAAAAGGTCATCTGACGTGGGGGGGAAGAGCCGAGACAAGAAACAGGATAAAAAAATATCTGATGAGAAAACAATTAATGAGGAAATTACAAGAAATGAAACAATTCTAAGGTGCAAAAGTAAGGATTGAATATGCAGAGCTGTGCAAGGCAACCCACAAACGTATAACCGAAGATGTAAGGGAATGCACTTATCCGAAGGAGAGATGAGGACTTGTGTGTGAAATTATACGCGAACACAGATAACACAGGGCCTAATCCAGCAGAGGACAAGCGAGAAGAAACCACCAGTGATATACCATGGGTCCTTCCAGAAGAAGTGGCAAAAGCAATCACATCAATGAAGAATGGGAAGGCTCACAGGGAAGATGGAATTACGACTGAAACTTTGAAAGAATCTGGGGAAGAAGCAGAAAAAATTCTTGCAAAACTCTTTACGTGCGGCGTGAAGAGCAGGAAAATTCACAGTTATCCTCATCCAGAAGAAAGAAGACAAAGAAGACCTCAAGAACTACAGACCAATCAGCCTACTGTACTTCCAATCACTTACATAAATATACACACACACACAGACACACACAGACACACACAGACACCATACTGCATATAAAACATATCGCATATAATGGGGTGACCTAGTTGCGCTGGTACACTGAATGGTTCTGGAAATATATAAATTTCAAGTTCTGGGTACAGTCTAATGCATGTACAGTATGGTGCAACCTTTTTCAAGAGGTGTTCCCGGACCTCTCGTGATCCGAGGACACGCTGAGACAAAACAACACAATAGTGTAGTGCCCTTAATGTAATATGAGAATACAAATAAAATATATAAAAACACAATCACACGAAAAACAATAAAATCTGTCAGTAAGTGACAGGGTGAAAGAAAGGACAAAGTAGGGATAAGATGAAGGTACACGGACCAACACCTATACTGTAATTACCAGATGACGTCTGGAAGTCAGCGTGTGAGCTCGGGGCCGTTTCATGTGATTTTATATGATTTATTTGTATTCCCATATTATATTAAAGCTGCAGTTCAGGTTCCCGTTTTTTTTATTTTTTTACTTCAATAGTTTCATGTGGGCAATCTCTAATTACCTGAAGAACTGCATAGCTGCCGGTCAATTCGTTCTCCGTCTATTGATCGGCAAAGTTTGGCGACATCTTTAAATATGGGGAATGTAAATGGCTGCTATAGTAACAAGCATGCTTGCTAAAATAGAATACAAGAAAATTGGTCTTTCAAAGTTGTTTTTTTTTTTTTTAAACAGTAAATGCTATAAGTATTTTTTTTTACTACAGAACTGATTTATTTAAAAACACACATGCAGGATATTGCCTGAACTGCAGCTTTAAGGGTACTACACCATTGTGTTGTTTGGTGTGCCCTTCTGCCCCCGTTGTCTGTATATAAAACATAACTACTGTATATACACTGAGAATCAGTGTTATATGGAGATGTTTTTTTTGATAGAGAAGATCACAGACTCCCAGGAAAACAAGTCACATTAGCTGCTTTCCTGCCAGAGAGGCCTGTGATGCATTACAAAACCGCAACACCATCATCACCATGAAATCTCATCAGAGAGAGAGGATGTGTGCCGTTATCACAACATAAGGAGCATAAGGGGAGGGATCTAGAAAATGTAACATGCTTATTCTGTAAGGTGCGATAGCGCAGATCACGCGCTATTGCATGAAAAGTTTTAGTTTTGATTTTAATGGGTCTTTTAATGCAATAGCACATCATCAGCGCTATCGCACCTTACAGAATAAGCCCCTTAGATGGAAGTGAATGGAAGAAGTGAGTCTAACTATACTAGTGGTAGATTAATCTTTCACGATCCTCTAAACAGCGAAGAGCTGCTGACATGACATGTGCATGAAACCCCCTATGCAGTACTGCTCTGATTAAGTATTATAGCAAACGTCTGTTCCCTTCACTGTCACACAGGGACCTGAAACACACAGGCCAGTGCTACACTGGGGGCCCCTGCGGCAGGAAAGAACAACCCCACAAAACATTTGCTGTACTACGGCATCAAAACAAAACACTTAAAATATTCAGAACTTGCTGTTTTACTCAAAGGCTGAAAACCTATTATTGTCTGAGGCCGAAGATGTCAAAGCATTTCAATTTGTATTGATAGATCATAAGAAGAACGTATGCTGACCGTAAGAAGTATAAAAAGGTTCTAGCACTACAGAATCACAATGTCCCCCAGTCTGGCTCATTCATAAAACAACTCTTTCTAGATACCAGCGAGCGTGGTCCGTCTTCTTCCCCTGTGGTGGAGAATTCACCTTCAGAACATCAGCTTTCAATGAAAGTGTAGTCTGTGGGGAGACGTGAGAATCTATTACTCTAGTCTACACTGTGAGTGTGGCTCAGAACCATTGCATGTGTCTATGGGAAACTCCTTCACTGAGGTACACAAAACACCTTTATATGCTGCTGCTCTTTACCTTTACAGGTAATACCCAACAGGACTGGCAGTGATTAGAGGAGAGGATGCACATGCGGTTACAATGTATTCTGTAATATAACTTGATAATAGCTATATCAGCCATGCTAGGGTTACGGTTATAGAAAATCTGATACAGTCCAATAGTGTTACTTTTTATAGTTTTAACATAAGAATTACAAATAAAGGGATCTTTGGACTCTTAAAATGTCATGAACCCCAGCACAGATCTGTAATCCTCTTGTGGATCTGAGAAATAAATGAACAACCTGCAAACCCGGTGACTATAATCTGCTGGCCATGAAGTCAAACCTGTACAAGGTCACAGAACCTAATCCAGCCTCCAACACCAGTATCGTGTCCATGTTTAACCAACTATACTTATGAACTACCAAGATTGTTCTTTCTCCTTACATTAAGGCTATAATATTGATCAGTAATTAATATCAATAAAGCGGGTGCATACATGTCTCGATGTGAAGAATAATTGTAAGGTGAATAATGATACATTCATGAAGTTAGTTGCTGTTATTAATGCGGTTATTATTAAAGCACACAATGCTAAGAGATTGATACTTTGTTGTTCCAAAGTTCTCCACATCACATGTACAAATGATTAATTCATGCCCGTTTCACCACCTACACGGAGTGTTTCTCTGTAAGGTGCCAGCTTCCCTCCTATCCCCCCGGGGAGTCTAGAAGTTCCAAAGTATTACTGCAGTACTAGGTCACTGATCAAAACCCAAAGACAAATAGTACAAACACAAACATCAACATGTCCTATATCATTTCGACGCCCACTAGATCTTGAAATAAGCGTTTGAAGCAGCAGTGCCACCTACACAGACATTTACTGTGATGGAGACTCTACCGCAGCCTCACACAAACAGCATTCTGGTGCGAGAAATATAGGGGTGATATGATATGGGCCACTGCATTAGGGGAATTCTGCCAGCCAGTATTCAGAGGTGGCACCTGGTCTGGGCACTGCAGTAAGGCACCACATGCAGAATGATGGCTACAACCAAGCAACGTGAAAGAGAAGACAGGACAGGGTTTAGTGGGTTATGAAATATGCTTCAGTAACACAAAGTGGAATAATCTTCAGATGCAAATGTATGAACAAAGCTGTGGAGCTTGTTGATCCCAATCTGCTTTAATCCCTTTGTTACCATGGTTGTCTGCAAATCATTACTCCAATTTACTACTTATATTTTCATCCTGAGAAAGGTTGGGTTGCAGACTGAACCTTTGAACATGTGCAGTAGTTATCAAATGCACTATTTTAAGCAAATGCCTTTGAATTCAGCTAATACTGTTAAATGTGGCAATTTTTCTAACAAGAGGATTCTAATTTGCATTTACTCTCATGCTAAGTGGCAGAGGAAAGTAGGAGCCACTGCAGGGAAGAGGTTATAAAGAGGGACCCTCCGTGTTTCAATCTGTCACCGCTCCGGAATATATACTGTATCCGCTAAAAAGCACATAGATCATAATAAACAAAACCGAGATTTCTTCAGCGCCAGGAATGTGGGACACGCTGGGACACGCTGAGCCTTCGCACCTGACATTCATGCGTGTATCCATTCATAAGCTGCATCATAATTATCTTCCTCAGGGAGGGGTTTTTGTACTGAGCCGGTCGCATGCTATAATAACAAGATATAATTACTAGATAAAAGCACATCCCTCAGACCCCACGCCCCTCCGAAAAACAGCCCAAAGGACAGGCTGCCTGGAGTTATCCTAGATTTGGCTGCAAAATTACACTACCTTGGAGAAGCCAAATGCGTATTTAATTTGAGATTACCTCTTGCCTGCAGTGCTCTGTGCAGTACCTCTCCCACCTCTCTGCAGTACCTCTCCCGCCTCTCTGCAGTACCTCTCCCGCCTCTCTGCAGTACCTCTCCCGCCTCTCTGCAGTACCTCCCCCGCCTCTCTGCAGTACCTCCCCCGCCTCTCTGCAGTACCTCCCCCGCCTCTCTGCAGTACCTCCCCCGCCTCTCTGCAGTACCTCCCCCGCCTCTCTGCAGTACCTCTCCCGCCTCTCTGCAGTACCTCTCCCGCCTCTCTGCAGTACCTCTCCCGCCTCTCTGCAGTACCTCTCCCGCCTCTCTGCAGTACCTCTCCCGCCTCTCTGCAGTACCTCTCCCGCCTCTCTGCAGTACCTCTCCCGCCTCTCTGCAGTACCTCTCCCGCCTCTCTGCAGTACCTCTCCCGCCTCTCTGCAGTACCTCTCCCGCCTCTCTGCAGTACCTCTCCCGCCTCTCTGCAGTACCTCTCCCGCCTCTCTGCAGTACCTCTCCCGCCTCTCTGCAGTACCTCCCCCGCCTCTCTGCAGTACCTCCCCCGCCTCTCTGCAGTACCTCTCCCGCCTCTCTGCAGTACCTCTCCCGCCTCTCTGCAGTACCTCTCCCGCCTCTCTGCAGTACCTCTCCCGCCTCTCTGCAGTACCTCTCCCGCCTCTCTGCAGTACCTCTCCCGCCTCTCTGCAGTACCTCTCCCGCCTCTCTGAAGTATCTCTGACCACTTTTTCTGTGACTCGCACTGATTTGGAGTCAGCTAGATTCCCACTCATAGAAATCAGTACTGTTTCATTATACAGGCATACCCCGCATTAACGTACGCAATGGGACCGGAGCATGTATGTAAAGTGAAAATGTACTTAAAGTGAAGCACTACCTTTTCCCCACTTATCGATGCATGTACTGTACTGCAATCGTCATATACGTGCATAACTGATGTAAATAACGCATGTGTAACAGGCTCTATAGTGTCCCCGCTTGCGCACAGCTTCGGTACAGGTAGGGAGCCGGTATTGCTGTTCAGGACGTGCTGACAGGCGCATGCGCAAGCTGCCATTTGCCTATTGGGCGATATGTCCTTACTCGCGAGTGTACTTAAAGTGAGTGTCCTTAAACCGGGGTATGCCTGTATTGTCATTTTTATTTCGGTCCACAGGTACAGTACCAAATCTCACAGATTCCGGCCCTTGAAGATGGACATCTCTTATTTAACAATGTGTTTGACTGTATTTGCCTATAAATCAACATTATTAACTGTGACACTGCCAAAGGGGTCTTTATAGTGCCTTGTACACAGTGTATCTTAGTACCTTGCTGGCCCATTACCATGATTAAACTCCAGAAAAATGTATCCTCTTCCAATATGGAGACTTGATACATTTCATAGAATTATTTTAAGGTCGCTCGTTTTTAAATTGAGTGCAGCTGCATTTTAACGAATAAGAGTTTGAGGGACCAGACCATTTGCTACGACAGCCCCACAGGAAGCATCTTTAGGTATTTATACAAGTCAGTCCACTTGAAATAGATGGAAGGTAAGAAGGGATTGTACAAGCACTGAGATTAAATGTAATGTGAAAGCTGGTGCCCTCTTGCGTAGCTCTTACGGTCCTTGCAGCAGTTGCTCTGAGTTGAAATATTTTGATGCATGATACACGAGAGACCTCTGCTGGCTTCAAACAGTGTAATTATCCTGTCCCTCTCTTCCTTGCTATTCCTCCCAACATTCATGTATCGTAAGGTTTGCTGTGGTTCCTAGAATGTATTATGTTGGCCCATGGAAGAATCTGTGCACTGATCTCTTTACCCATAACAGTCTTTAGCAAAGTGTACTGGTCTCCGCATAGACGATTGGTAAACCCGGACTCTGCCGTTACCTGTGTTTATAAGTCCTTCAAAGCGAGAATAACCAGAATGGCAATGAATTGGCAAGGAGTTCCTTCTGACAAAGACATTTAGAAAAGATGGCAGTGAGAGTGTGCATGTACCACTTACATTCTGTTTCATCTAATCACGTCGCCATCATGTAATTAGAAACAAAATCTATATAATTATTATTATTATTATTTTTATGGTATATTATCTTTACAATTTTTTTTTCTAAATCTTCTGTAGCATTTAATGTGGTTTGTGCTTCAATTGGCTTCAGATTCTGTTCTTCAGTGGGACAAGAAGACATGGGGTAACGGGGTAATAGGGTAAAAGGGTAACGGGGTACTGATCAGGACTTTATCCTACGAGCAACAAATGGAGGGAAAAACTGCTAAAACAAAGCTGGTCTTATATCATACATAATATGGCTGCCATGTGCAGGCTGCATTCTGCAGCGTTCAACACATACAGTGAGATAAAACAGGTTACTTTTATACATGTTCCAAACTCAGGGAAGCAGCTTAAACCTGAACCCGCGGACAGTTTGTATGCAATACGTTCACCTTGTGGCTACATCCCAGGGCAATATTAGCTCATGTTAGACCAGCTCAGTCATCTGGCCTTCGGAAATTATATTATAAACCCAAGCAGAGATCAACCAACCACAATGCTCAATTCACAAAACCCCAGAGGATACTTTCTTGGCACTAAGGTAGGGGTTCAAGTCTCCAGTCTTCAAGACATCCCCCAAACAGGTGCGGTTTTAAGGATATTCCTGCTTCAGGACAGGGAGCTCAATCAGTGGCTCAGTCAAAGACTGAGCCTCTGATTGAGCCACATGTGCTGAAGTAAGGATTGATTTAGCCACTTGTGCTGAAGCAGGGATATACTGAAAATCTGACCTGTTGGGAGGGCTGGAGGACTGGAGTTGAGAACCTCTGCACTAAGGTTCTCTCATACGTGGAACTTTATAGAATGCAGAATTTGGATCTAGAGAAGGCTCCTGTGTAATGGGTTAATAGTCTGATTTCCAGCGGGTCTTTCTTCCCTCCTTGTGCTGCATAGTAACCTATATTGGTGCCTTCAAAATAAATGACAATAACAAGAATCAGAACGTTTCATTCATTCATGATCCGTCAAGGTGCAAAACCTCCAACAGAAAGGGAAATCCACACATTCTGCTGCAATGTTTCTCTTTAAACCCAGCACGATCTATAACACAGATATAAGGCAGGGGTTTCCAACCTTTTTTTGGTTAAGGAAATTCTGAGGAACCCCAACCCTCTCTAATAGTGCGCCTGAGATCAGGTGCATTGTAAGGAACCCCAACCCTCTCTAATAGCGCGTCTGAGATCAGATGTATTGTAAGGCTGTGGCCACGCTGGCGCTGACCGCGCTCATGCTTGAGAGCGGTGATGTCACCAGCTCTCCAAGCATGAGCACTCGGCTGTCCTAGCTATATCGCAAGCGCGTGGGGGGGGGCGTTGCAGGCAAGCTGAGCGCGCTCGAAAGGCAGTTTTTTTTGTTTATCTGAGCGCCGAACGTGGGTGAGCGTGTGTCTATACATGAGCGCTCTTGCACAGCGTGAGTGTGGATGTGTCGATCCACATTGACTAAGGTAAGTGCGCCAAGCGTGCTAAGTGCCAGCGGGGACTCAGCCTAAGGAACCCCAGACCTCCCTAATAGCGTGTCTGAGATCAGATGCATTGTAAGGAACCCCAACCCTCTCTAATAGCGCGTCTGAGATGAGATGCATTGTAAGGAACCCCAACCCTCTCTAATAGCGCATCTGAGATGAGATGCATTGTAAGGAACCCCAACCCTCTCTTATAGCGCGTCTGAGATGAGATGAATTGTAAGGAACCCCAACCCTCTCTAATAGCGCGTCTGAGATGAGATGCATTGTAAGGAACCCCAACCCTCTCTAATAGCGCGTCTGAGATCAGATGCATTGTAAGGAACCTCAACCCTCTCTAATAGCGCGTCTGAGATCAGATACATTGTAAGGAACCTCAACCCTCTCTAGTAGCGCGTCTGAGATCAGATGCATTGTAAGGAACCCCAACCCTCTCTAATAGCGCATCTGAGATGAGATGCATTGTAAGGAACCCCAACCCTCTCTTATAGCGCGTCTGAGATGAGATGAATTGTAAGGAACCTCAACCCTCTCTAGTAGCGCGTCTGAGATCAGATGCATTGTAAGGAACCCCAACCCTCTCTAATAGCGCATCTGAGATGAGATGCATTGTAAGGAACCCCAACCCTCTCTTATAGCGCGTCTGAGATGAGATGAATTGTAAGGAACCCCAACCCTCTCTAATAGCGCGTCTGAGATGAGATGCATTGTAAGGAACCCCAACCCTCTCTAATAGCGCGTCTGAGATCAGATGCATTGTAAGGAACCCCAACCCTCTCTAATAGCGCATCTGAGATGAGATGCATTGTAAGGAACCCCAACCCTCTCTTATAGCGCGTCTGAGATGAGATGAATTGTAAGGAACCCCAACCCTCTCTAATAGCGCGTCTGAGATGAGATGCATTGTAAGGAACCCCAACCCTCTCTAATAGCGCGTCTGAGATCAGATGCATTGTAAGGAACCCCAACCCTCTCTAATAGCGTGTCTGAGATCAGATGCATTGTAAGGAACCCCACCCCTCAACTTCGAAATGACCTGAAAATTACGGGGAACCCTTTAGAGATATCCACGGAACGCAAGGGTTTCCCAGGAACCCTGGTTGAAAAACACTGCAATAGGATTATTGGAACATACCTGGGACAATGAAGTGTCATTCACAGGACTCCTCAGGTTAGGCCACAGTGGAGATATCCTGTATTTGCTAGTCACTAGGGTCAGTGTCCTACACAGTTTCGGTTTTACCACTCTCCAAAGAAGTTGCATACTCACTTGTCCAGGGATTTGGGGGGGAATGTGAAGGGGCCGTGGCATATACGATCTATGAAGTTGAGAGGGATCTTCTGAATCTGCTGGCAGCAGAGCATGATGAAGTCATATTTGCAGATCAAGAGGCTTTTTTCTGTGATTAGCACAACGCGCTCCTTCTCGTTATTCCAGTGATCGACCCTGCGGAGGAGTGGATATATACGATAATAAAATAAATCATAGAATGTACAATAACATTATATAATATATCATACAGCAGCAGAAAACACAGAAAATAACCACACGATGGTCTGTATT
This sequence comes from Ascaphus truei, assembly GCF_040206685.1. Classification (NCBI taxonomy): domain Eukaryota; kingdom Metazoa; phylum Chordata; class Amphibia; order Anura; family Ascaphidae; genus Ascaphus; species Ascaphus truei. Next base: position 53,999,638 of record NC_134496.1, on the reverse strand, counting down.
AGAGCGGTTTTAGAATACCTGATCGTATACTTTACACCAGCGCTGCGCAAACTTTTTGAGCTGCGGCCCCCTTCCTGGGAGCCGCAGCATTCGCACCCCCCCTCTCCCGATGGCTCGGCGTCAAATGACGTTGCGGTCATGTGACGTCACGTGACCCCACCGCATAATTTGGCGTGCGTTGCCATGGCGACGCGGGAAGTCACATGACCCGCGACCGCCGAAGACCCAGCTGGCAGCAGGTAAGTGAGTTACAGAGGCCTCATGCCCTCCCTACAAATTCTCCCGCCCCCCAGTTTGCGCACCGCTGCTATACACCACTGCAGTACAGAAATAATACATTGTTGCTAATTATTTCCTGTTGTTGTTTTATTTCGTATAAAGCGTGTAGAATGCCAAAAGCTGGCACCAAATATAAAACGACTCACTCACAAATCTATATGTACCATGGAAAATGTACGTCTTAATTCTAATTAATTAATGCTATTTATTTTATAGTGTTGAAAGCAATAAACCTCATAGATCTCTTCTTTATATTGCAATCATATATAGCATTTTAGTATGTGATCCAGTCATGTGATTTGCTATATAAGGGCTCTGTCTGTGGTCTTTCGGTTATTTTAGACTCCTCACTGAAAATGGTGTATTTTGGGGTCTGTGACGTCCTTAAGGTGGCAGCCAAATTCACACCCAGCAAGCGGAGAAAACATTATTTAATACCGGCCCTTCATTTGACATTATGCTGATTTTATATTTTGATAACTTATTTTTTTTAACATCTCCCATCTGGATTAGGAACAAAACTGTTAAAACTCGCAAGTTTCTGTGAGTAGCTGTCTTCATTTAGAAAGATTGTAACACCATGAGAGAACGTGAAAATCCGCGTGTTTTCAGCAAGGCGCAAATCCGAAGATCCGGAAATAAAGGCATATCGAGTTAGCAGAGAGTATGAATACTGGATTTTAAAAAGTTATAAAAACCTCCTACCATACAAACGTGCACTAAAGACCGAGACACCACGAGTATATTTCCAGTTCCGCCAAAGTCACACGCTATATTCACCGCCTGTCATGTCATACACGCTTATACTGCAGATAAGGATTCTGGGAACTTTTAGCTTGTTATATATTTTTACACGGACATACTATATAAAGTATATGGCATTGAATGAGCACACTTTCTTGTGCTGAGGTTTGTGGGCTTTGTGATGGTATACTGACAGCCGACAAGGAGACCTTGCTGAATGGTATTCTTTATCAAGATCAAAGCTTGCTGACGGTGAGATGATCTGGGGGTGATACTTCTCTGCTCCCCCAGAACGTATCTGTAGCAGGGGAAGGAAAGCAGCAGAAATGTTGAAATTGCAGAGACGAGGGCTGATTACTCTAGCCATTTATACATCATCACACTAGAGGCCTCATGTTTCATATGAATATTTCTTTAAAAGGGAAAAAATTATTTGTGGATTTCACAATAAACTGGGATTAAAAAAGAAAACGCTAAACAGATTTTTTTTAAAGTGCTTGCAACAGCGAGGTCGGACTTTAACTATCACTGTCCAGTTTAAAGAAGCATTAGCATACTGTAGTATGACATCATAAACCTCAGCCTACAGTTACCCTCTTAACATTATCTTTTGTCCATTTTCCATATACTCATTCTATCTCTATTTCTCCCAATATACCACTTAGAATGTAAGCTTTTTGGGCAGGAACTCCTTTCCCCCAATGTTTACTTTTATGAGCTAATTTGTATTATTCTTCCCTGCATGATATCTCTGTAATGCGCTGTGTACACAGGATGGCACTAAATAAATAATACAAATATGGGAATTAAGAAGAAATAGTCGTGTTAGTTGTGAAAGTGCTGAGTAAACAAGTACTGCAGTATTAGGTGATACCTTTTTTATTTGGACTAACAATAGATAGTATAAACTTGTTTTATAATATCAATTGTTAGTCCAAATAAAAAGGTCTCCCCCAATATTGAAGTACTCTGCACCAATGCAAATACAGAACACAAAAGGATGGCACCTGGGCAATGTTTGGGCACTAGAGGGCCCCAGAGAGACTGCAGCTAGGAGAGGTGTTAATCAATTGGCCACAGAGCCTGCCAACTTGTCTCTTTAATTTCCTGGCTATGTGCTGGCTCTCAGACACCCGGAAATTCAAGATAAAATGAGTAAGGGACCACGGGCCCCGCAATGCTTCTGTATTCTAGTAACTCCGTCAGCGTCCTTTACTGTGCCACAAATAATAGCAACGATCTGGGGTCTGCTCAGGAATGGACCTTTAGCTATTTTATCAGCTGGAAAAGATGACAAAATTGCAACATACCACGACTACACTGGGGTTTAAAGTACTGTACAGGCAGTCCTCGTTTTACAACGCTTCGCTTTACAACGAATGGCTTATCCAACGCTATGCAATGCATACCTATATTCATTTTTACAACGCCAAAATGGCTTATCCAACGCTCTTACGACGCTTTGCAACGTTGTGTATGTGTGTATATATATACACATTCACATAAACATTGTTGCAAAGCGTCGTAAGAGCGTATATATATAATATTATACTATATAATATTATATTATACTATCTAATTATTTATTTTGTTATATTATATATATAATACAGTATATACACTATATAATTTATGTGTGTGCTGCATATCTTATTGCCTGCATAAAATATTTGGTGTATTTTAGTGTTAAAAATGCCTTCAGGAACGGAACCTTTCATTTAAACAGTGTTCCTATGGGAAAACGTGTTTCGCTTTACAACGTTTCGCTTTACAACGCCATTTTGAGTAACGCATTGTGTCGGATAACCGAGGACTGCCTGTATATGAAATTATATTTTTCCAATGCATAATAGTGTGTGCCCCTTTAAGAAAAAGCAAATGTCCTCAAACATATTTTGTATAATGTGTCCCCCCCCCCCCGCAAGCTGTTCCCTGCCACCTGCTCTTCCTTTAATTACAAAATTACAAAACTCTCAGTTGCAGGGTAAGGTGTCACTTATACTGGTTCCATGTTTTTGTCATTGAGTTTCTTTCCCAGCTGCCTCCCGGGAATGTGTGCAACTAGAAACCAATGCAAAACATCATTCCAATGACAATGCAGACACAGGGTGGCACAATGCAGACATAGGGTGGCACTATACAGGGTGGCACAATGCAGACATAGGGTGGCACAATGCAGACACAGTGTGGAACTATACAGGGTGGCACAATGCAGACACAGGGTGGCACAATGCAGGGTAGCACAATGCAGACACAGGGTGGCACTATACAGGGTGGCACAATGCAGACACAGGGTGGCACTATACAGGGTGGCACAATGCAGACATAGGGTGGCACAACGCAGGGTAGCACAATGCAGACACAGGGTGGCACAATGCAGGGTGGCACAATACAGACAAGGTGGCACTATAAAGGGTGGCACAATGCAGACATAGGGTGGCACAATGCAGGGTAGCACAATGCAGACACAGGGTGGCACTATACAGGGTGGCACAATGCAGACATAGGGTGGCACAATGCAGGGTAGCACAATGCAGGGTGGCACAATGCAGACACAGGGTGGCATAATGCAGACACAGGGTGGCACAATGCAGGGTGGCACAATGCAGACACAGGGTGGCACAATGCAGGGTGGCACAATGTAGACACAGGGTGGCACAATGCAGACACAGGGTGGCACAATGCAGGGTGGCACAATGCAGACACAGGGTGGGCACAATGCAAAGTTGGCACAGGGTGGGCACAATGCTGGGTGAACTCAGGGTGGGCACAATGCAAAGGGAGCACAGGATGGGAACAATGCAGGGTGGCACAATTCATAGTGGGCACAATACAGGGTGGCACAATGCTGGGTGGGCACAATGCAGACAGGATGGGCACAATGCAGAGTGGGCATAAGGTGAGCGCATTGAAGGGTGAACACAATGCAGAGTGGGCACAGGGTGGGCACAGGAATGCTGATGCAGTTAAAGGTGATCCAAGCCCTTTTTAATACGTTTGAAGCAGGGGGTCGCCGGAGCGGAACCCATTCATTTCAGCTCCAGGGACCCCGGTTCCAGAGGTATTTACCTCTGCAGTGAAGGGGGAGCGGGGGGTGGGGGGGAGGGGGAGCGGGGGGCGGGGGGGAGGCACGGTATCTCCTTTAGTTTTCAGCTTCCTCATCACATGGGCCAATAGGAAGACGTACCTGATGACATCACAGCTTCCTATTGGCCCACAAGGCTCTGGAGCTTTAAAAAGTGGCCATAGAGTATAGCGATCCTTGGAGTGGCTACCGGCACCTGCTACGGAGGTACGTATCTCCGGAAACAGGGGGAGCTGAAATGAACGGGGTTCAGCCCCAGTGACCCCCTGCATCAATCCTGTATTAAAAAAATGAAGGGGAAAAAAACCCCAAAACGGCTTGCATTGCCTGTTTAATTTACAGCTGATAACCATTGTGAAATAATGTGGCCCCTCACATCAGAATGTGACTGAAATAAATCAGTTTGTTCCGCTGTTATATGTTTCTGTAGCCAACGCGGCTCTTCCATTAGGCAACATAGATGGCCACCTAGGACCTCGTAGCTCCCAGGATCCCATGTTTCTGGCTGACTCTGCATGTTTCCGGGTCTCCAGGAACACATGACACACCTCTGAGACCTCCCCCCCTCCATGCCATACCCTGGCCATGTTCCTCCTTGTGTTTGTGACTTGCACAGGAGCTACGGGTGGGACCTGGTGCACAGGGGGACCCCAGGAGAAGCTCTACCATCACCTCCCTCATAAAAATCTGCAAAGGATCGGGAGGCGCCCGCAGTCCCAGCTTCTGTGTTGTAGATAATGAAGATGCCCGTACTGAACTTGATGTCCCTGTATGACACGTGCAGATAGGCACAGCGCGTAGGAACAGTTCTGAAGACCATACTCACTCTGCTAGAAGCCAGACACTTTGTACTGTTTCCTGCTCCTTCGTCAATATTTGAGTCTTCAGATCTTCAGCGGCCTGGTCAAAAGCTCCTGGCTAACAGGGGAAACAGCAGCAAGTTATTTCATTCTATGTCCAAATGACACCAAGACGTCACACAGGTCCTATCATTGGCTATAACCCTCGTAACGTGTGCAGAGCCTGGAGCAGGGGTGGGCAACCAGTGCTGCACTGGCGGGTATAAGCCCATATACCCTCTGTTATTTTTGAACCACTAGGGCAAGAGTGCGTAAACTAGGGGGTGCACGATTTTGCAGGGGGTGCGGAGCGCCGCTGTTGCAGAGGACCTGCGCTAAATTAAATCCCGGGGGATCGCGTGCAACCTCTGCAACTTAGCTTGTCTTCGGTGACGGCATCGCCATGGCATTGCAGCGGCAAATGATGACACAGGATCACGTGACCACACTGCGTCATTTGACGCCAAAGACAAAGTAAGGAGGTGGACGCGAGCAGGGAGGGAGTGCAGGCAGGGTGGCGCAGCAAGGAAAGCTTGTGCCCCCCTGCCAGGGTTCCGCGGCCCTGCCGGAGGTTCTGGGGAGAATGAGAAGGTTCTGCGGTACCATGGGATTCCGGGGAGAATGAGCAGGTTCCGCAGCACCCTGAGGTTCCAAGGAGAATTAGAAGGTTCCGTGGCATCCTGGGGTTCCGGGGAGAATGAGAAGGTTCCGCAGCACCCTGGGGTTCCGGGGAGAATGAGAAGGTTCTGCGGCACCCTGGGGCTCCGGGGAGAATGAGAAGGTTCTGCGGCACCCTGGGGAGAGTGAGGTTCCGTGGCACCCCTTGGTTCCTGGGAGAATGAGAAGGTTCCGCGGCACCCTGGGGTTCCGGGGAGAATGAGAAGGTTCTGCGGAACCCTGGGGCTCCGGGGAGAATGAGAAGGTTCCGCAGCACCCTGGGGCTCCGGGGAGAATGAGAAGGTTCTGCGGCACCCTGGGGCTCCGGGAGAATTAGAAGGTTCCGCAGCAACCTGGGGCTCCGGGAGAATTAGAAGGTTCCGCGGCACCCTGGGGAGAGTGAGGTTCCGTGGCACCCCTTGGTTCCTGGGAGAATGAGAAGGTTCCGCGGCACCCTGGGGTTCCGGGGAGAATGAGAAGGTTCTGCGGCACCCTGGGGAGAGTGAGGTTCCGTGGCACCCCTTGGTTCCGGGGAGAATGAGAAGGTTCCGCAGCACCCTGGGGCTCCGGGGAGAATGAGAAGGTTCTGCGGCACCCTGGGGAGAGTGAGGTTCCGTGGCACCCCTTGGTTCCGGGGAGAATGAGAAGGTTCTGCGGCACCCTGGGGCTCTGGGGAGAATGAGAAGGTTCCGCAGCACCCTGGGGCTCCGGGGAGAATGAGAAGGTTCCGCAGCACCCTGGGGCTCCGGGGAGAATGAGAAGGTTCCGCAGCACCCTGGGGTTCTGGGGAGAATGAGAAGGTTCCGCAGCACCCTGGGGTTCTGGGGAGAATGAGAAGGTTCCGCAGCACCCTGGGGCTCCGGGGAGAATGAGAAGGTTCCTCAGCACCCTGGGGCTCTGGGGAGAATGAGAAGGTTCCGCGGCACCCTGGGGTTCCGGGGAGAATGAGAAGGTTCCGCAGCACCCTGGGGCTCTGGGGAGAATGAGAAGGTTCCGCAGCACCCTGGGGTTCCGGGGAGAATGAGAAGGTTCCGCAGCACCCTGGGGTTCCGGGGAGAATGAGAAGGTTCCGCAGCACCCTGGGGTTCTGGGAGAATGAGAAGGTTCCGCAGCACCCTGGGGTTCTGGGGAGAATGAGAAGGTTCCGCAGCACCCTGGGGTTCCGGGGAGAATGAGAAGGTTCCGCAGCACCCTGGGGTTCCGGGGAGAATGAGAAGGTTCCGCAGCACCCTGGGGTTCCGGGGAGAATGAGAAGGTTCCGCAGCACCCTGGGGTTCTGGGAGAATGAGAAGGTTCCGCAGCACCCTGGGGTTCCGGGGAGAATGAGAAGGTTCCGCAGCACCCTGGGGTTCCGGGGAGAATGAGAAGGTTCCGCGGCACCCTGGGGTTCCGGGGAGAATGAGAAGGTTCCGCAGCACCCTGGGGTTCCGGGGAGAATGAGAAGGTTCCGCGGCACCCTGGGGTTCTACAGTGGAAGAATTAAAAGGGTGAGTGGATTTCCCAGTTTTCTCAGAGCAGGGCAGTTTCCTACATCCTGATTGGCTGCTTCTTGGTAATGCAGCCAATCAGTGACTGATGTTAGGAGCCTGGGGGCGGGACCAAGCAGAGGAGGCAGCAGCATGGGCAGGAGGGGGGTGTGTGTGTGTTTGTCTCTGTGTGTGTTTGTCTGTGTATCTGTGTGTGTGTGTGTGTGTGTGTGTTTGTCTGTGTCTGTGTGTGTGTTTGTCTGTGTGTGTATTCTGTCCTGTTGTGTGCGTTTTTTGTCTCTGTCCTGTGTCTTCTGTACAGTCTTTGTCACATGCCGCATCTTCCCCGCGCGCGCGGGACGCTGTGATCACACGTTCACTGACAGAATTCCTATAATTCCATCATGTTCCGATTTGTTTTGCCCTCCGCAGGAGCCCAGGGAACGAGAGAGCGTATAATCACGGCTGATATCAATCACTCCTTTGCAATGTGCTGCAGGTGTTTATTTTAAATAAATGGTATCTATTAGTGCTCTAATCATGTGTTGCTCACCCCAACATCAGGAAGGAAACCTGGCGATTTTGAGATATATATGTAGCCCTGGTAAGAAATGGGGCTATAGTTCTATCCTCCTCCTGGTATAATCCCTGGTAAGGGCAGGTTGCCAGGAGTTATCATGGGTTTCCCCCACTTCAAGCACTGCCCTGAGTGGTGGAGGTAGGTCACCTGACCCTGTGTCAAAGCAAGAGACACAGGGGCGGTGCCTGCTGAGATCATAAAAGAGCAGGGCACTGCCTATTTAGTGTGGCTGTTCCGTCAGTCTGACAGTAGTGATAGTGAGTTAGGAGGAGAGGAGAGATCAGCTCATGAGTAGAGCTGATCTAGCTATAGTTAGTGAGGTGGAACCAAATACCTCTCACCCTGCGTAGGGGGTGAGGGAAGAGCTAGCCCCACTTTGGTCCAGAGTGGTGGCAGGGAACATCACAAGGGAGAACAGTTAGTGGACTGTGCATCAACTGTACCTGTCGGCTGCTGCTGCTCAAGAGAATAAAGAGACTGCTGCTTTTAAAGATAACCCTGTGTGAGACTGGAATCTCTCATCCCTGTGGGGAAACTCTGTGGTAAGGATTCCACCCCGCATTCCTGGGGCTTACTATCGATGGAGGCGCTGCACCATTGAACCAGAACGAAGGCATCCACCCCAGTAACCTGTTCCTGTTATCCCCCATGTCATCGTGGGAGACTCAGGCCCTCCTGTTGCCAGCAGGTATGCACCACACAGAGACACCTAGCCAGACCCCAGAACACCTTTGGGGGACCCGATCTGCGATTGGGAGGGGGAGATGGGCTACATATATAATTTTTTGTTTACCCTGCCCACGAAAAACTTCCTCAGGAGGTACTCTTGGTTAGAAGGGTTATAGTCGGCAGTCTGTGGCAGTGGCTCCTTCTCCGCTTGCTTCGGTTCGCTCCCTTTGTCCTGTTTTACTTCAGGTGTTGGGAGATCCTGCGATCCCAGCTCCACGTGACGGAATTCCTCTCCCTGAGCTGTCTGGGCCATTCTGCAAACTCTGGAGAGAGAAAAACGCCACATCATTCAGCAAAGTCTGGAACTCATTTGGACAATATATGTCAAAGCACAGGTGTGGTCAATTCCAGTCCTCAAGCCACCTCCCCCCCGCCCTCAACAGGACGGGTTTTCAGGATATCCCAGCTTCAGCATAGGTGGCTCAATCAGAAGCTCAGGAAGGGGGGCTTGAGGACTGGAGTTGAGCCCCCTGAATAATTCTTCAAAAACTTGTTACTGAACCTTAGCAAGAGAATACAGAATCCCGGTGAATGAAACATGTCGCCATGCTGAATTTCATTCACAGACATTTTAAACATCTAGTCCCATTGTCCTGAATCCTGGGGTTTGTATCTTTCTACAGTTCCCGTTTCTGCTTCCTAAGGTAAAGGACCCCCAAAAACAAGGTCACAGTCGTGGATTAAAATGACCACCGTTAATTGTCACAGAAAGCAGCCAAAATAAACCAATAATTCCAGGACACACGTGAAAACGAGCGGTAGCTCTCAATGTATTACTTCCTGGTAACACGTTATAAATAAATAAAAATAAATAAATGTATTAATACATATGCATTTTTGTTATCTCCCCTGAATTGGGTTTCTCTTGGTGCTGAATTACCGTTTTGCTATCGTCGAGATCAGGGCCGTCACCAGGGTGGGGCTGCCGGGGTTGGTGTCCCGGGGCTGCCGGGGTTGGTGTCCCGGGGCTGCCGGGGTTGGTGCCCCGGGGCTGCCGGGGTTGGTGCCCCGGGGCTGCCGGGGTTGGTGCCCCGGGGCTGCCGGGGTTGGTGTCCCGGGGCTGGTGTCCCGGGGCTGCCGGGGTTGGTGTCCCGGGGCTGCCGGGGTTGGTGTCCCGGGGCTGCCGGGGTTGGTGTCCCGGGGCTGCCGGGGTTGGTGTCCCGGGGCTGCCGGGGTTGGTGTCCCGGGGCTGCCGGTGTTGGTGTCCCGGGGCTGCCGGGGTTGGTGTCCCGGGGCTGGTGTCCCGGGGCTGCCGGTGTTGGTGTCCCGGGGCTGCCGGGGTTGGTGTCCCGGGGCTGCCGGGGTTGGTGTCCCGGGCCCGGTGAGTCAGGGGTGAGCCACTGCGCGGCCGTGCCCGCGTCATTAAAAAAACCGCAGTGTGGCTGCGGGACACCAGGTGGCAGGTCTCTCTGACGTCAGCGCCAGAAGTCAGCCAAGCTAAGATTCCGGCGCGCGTCAGCATCAGACACCTCGTGGGACAAACTGAAGGAGACGCCTATAGCGTCTGCTGTGACCTGCCGCCGCCCCCCTCCCCCGCCATCCTGCAGCCACCGGCCCCCCCCACAGCAACGTCCCCCCCCCCTTTGCAGTCACCAGCCCTCCTGCACCAACGCCCTAACCCCCGTAGCAACGGCCCCCCTTTCACTGCCACCGGCCCACGGTCCATCCCGCTATCACTGCCCCTCCCCCCCCCCGCAGCAACGTCCGCTGCATAGCAACAGCCCCCCCTTCACAGCCACCGCCCATCCACGCCACGCTCCGTAGCCACGCAGCACTCCGTAGCCACGCCGCACTCCGTAGCCACGCTGCACTCCGTAGCCACGCTGCACTCCGTAGCCACGCCGCACTCCGTATCCACGGCGAACTGCACTTTGTAGCCACTCCGCACTCCGTAGCCACGCACCACTCCGTAGCCACGCCACGCTGGAGCCACGCCGCGCTGCACAGCCACGCCGCGCTGTACTCTGTAGCCACGCCGCACTGCACTTTGTAGCCACTTTCCTCTTTTTTTGGCTTTCCAGTGGAAATGTGTGAATTTGTCCAATGGGAAGGAATTTGCGAATATTCTTTTCTTGACAATTTCACACATTTTGTCCTTTTTAAGTATTCACCTTTTAAAAAATATCTCTGATTTTTTTCCATGGAAAAATATGGGTAGAATGTGCCGCCGATACTGTCCAACAATTGTGCGCTGGACGTGTAACCGTGCCCTACGCCAGGGTCTCCGAGTGGTAATAAAGCAGCGCCATGGGAAACCCTGTCCAAATAAGACCAACCCCCCAAATACATAATGCCCCAAGCAGCTTTAGCACTACATGTTCCCATAAATATCCAATGTTTGCATATTCTATCTAACAAAGGATTGCCTGATCCCCCCCATGTGAGTGCTGCCCTCGGTGTCACACCCATGCATCAGCGCAGCCCTGCGAGCTGAAGCAGAGCGTCCCACGTGCACAAGGAGCTCACCTTGGACAAAGGTTTTTGTCTGAGTCTGGCAGTGACGGGGCTTTGCTGACTCGTGCAGGAAGCACTGCAGCAATGTCATGACCAGGGAGGCTGCGAGGGACCCCCTCCCCCTCCCACTTGGACCGGTACCCACATATAAACAGACGAGTAATGACAGACTCAGATTTGGAGGTATAAAAGGCCGCGGCTTTGTTTATTAACCATCATAATACTGGAGTAAGCGCTAGTCCAAGCCAGAGTGGGGTCAGAGGGTCAGCCAGGCCTTGGCCTGCTGCCCCCGTACCCGGCCGACCCCTAAAGAGCCGGCCGTTGTCGCGAGTGGGTTCCCGGGTGTCACGTTCGCTTGACCCCGCCCATTCGCTCCTACCCCCGGGCGACGCCCGCCCCGAGCCCATCTGGCAATGACAAGCACTTACCCCCGAACTGCCGCCACTCACGGCTCTATTTAAACCTCCTTAAATTAGACCGTGCCGCCAACACCGCTAGGACCTTCTCCAACCCCTCCTGCAAATCATTGTTGAACAAGTCCGCCCCTATTTCAGATAAGTGTGTGCCGTCGGCCGGAACAGGCCTATCTCCCTGCCATAGAGACACTGCAAGGCATGGCCCTTCCTATCATACACACTGCCATAGAGACACTGCAAGGCATGGCCCGCATTATCTGGTATTTAGCGTGTGTCTGATAGGAAGGGCCGTGCCTTGCAGTGTCTCTATGGCAGGGTGTCTGATAGGAAGGGCCGTGCCTTGCAGTATCTCTATGGGAGGGAGATAGGAAGGGCCATGCCTTGCAGTGTCTCTATGGCAGGGTGTCTGATAGGAAGGGCCGTGCCTTGCAGTGTCTCTATGGGAGGGAGATAGGAAGGGCCATGCCTTGCAGTGTCTCTATGGCAGTGTGTATGATAGGAAGGGCCGTGCCTTGCAGGGTTTCTATTGCAGGGTGTCTGATAGGAAGGGCCGTGCCTTGCAGTGTCTCTATGGCAGTGTGTATGATAGGAAGGGCCGTGCCTTGCAGGGTCTCTATGGCAGGGTGTCTGATAGGAAGGGCCGTGCCTTGCAGTGTCTCTATGGGAGGGAGATAGGAAGGGCCATGCCTTGCAGTGTCTCTATGGCAGTGCGTATGATAGGAAGGGCCGTGCCTTGCAGGGTTTCTATTGCAGGGTGTCTGATAGGAAGGGCCGTGCCTTGCAGTGTCTCTATGGCAGGGAGATAGGAAGGGCCGTGCCTTGCAGTGTCTCTATGGCAGTGTGTATGATAGGAAGGGCCGTGCCTTGCAGTGTCTCTATGGCAGGAAGATAGGAAGGGCCGTGCCTTGCAGTGTCTCTATGGCAGTGTGTATGATAGGAAGGGCCATGCCTTGCAGTGTCTCTATGGCAGTGTGTATGATAGGAAGGGCCATGCCTTGCAGTGTCTCTATGGCAGTGTGTATGATAGGAAGGGCCATGCCTTGCAGTGTTTCTATGGCAGTGTGTATGATAGGAAGGGCCATGCCTTGCAGTGTCTCTATGGCAGGAAGATAGGAAGGGCTGTGCCTTGCAGTGTCTCTATGGCAGTGTGTATGATAGGAAGGGCCGTGCCTTGCAGTGTCTCTATGGCAGTGTGTCTGATAGGAAGGGCCGTGCCTTGCAGTGTCTCTATGGCAGTGTGTCTCATAGGAAGGGCCATGCCTTGCAGTGTCTCTATGGCAGGGAGATAGGAAGGGCCGTGCCTTGCAGTGTCTCTATGGCAGTGTGTATGATAGGAAGGGCCGTGCCTTGCAGTGTCTCTATGGCAGTGTGTCTGATAGGAAGGGTCGTGCCTTGCAGTGTCTCTATGGCAGTGTGTATGATAGGAAGGGCCATGCCTTGCAGTGTCTCTATGGCTGTGTGTATGATTGGAAGGGCCGTGCCTTGCAGTGTCTCTATGGCAGTGTGTCTGATAGGAAGGGCCGTGCCTTGCAGTGTCTCTATGGCAGGGAGATAGGAAGGGCCATGCCTTGCAGTGTCTCTATGGCAGGGAGATAGGAAGGGCCGTGCCTTGCAGTGTCTCTATGGCAGTGTGTATGATAGGAAGGGCCGTGCCTTGCAGTGTCTCTATGGCAGTGTGTATGATAGGAAGGGCCGTGCCTTGCAGTGTCTCTATGGCAGGGAGATAGGAAGGGCCATGCCTTGCAGTGTCTCTATGGCAGGGAGATAGGAAGGGCCGTGCCTTGCAGTGTCTCTATGGCAGTGTGTATGATAGGAAGGGCCATGCCTTGCAGTGTCTCTGTGGCAGTGTGTATGATAGGAAGGGCCATGCCTTGCAGTGTCTCTATGGCAGGGAGATAGGAAGGGCCGTGCCTTGCAGTGTCTCTATGGCAGTGTGTATGATAGGAAGGGCCGTGCCTTGCAGTGTATCTGTGGCAGTGTGTCTGATAGGAAGGGCCATGCCTTGCAGTGTCTCTATTGCAGTGTGTATGATAGGAAGGGCCATGCCTTGCAGTGTCTCTGTGGCAGGGAGATAGGAAGGGCCATGCCTTGCAGTGTATCTATGGCAGTGTGTATGATAGGAAGGGCCGTGCCTTTCAGTGTCTCTGTGGCAGTGTGTCTGATAGGAAGGGCCGTGCCTTGCAGTGTCTCTGTGGCAGTGTGCCTGATAGGAAGGGCCGTGCCTTGCAGTGTCTCTGTGGCAGGGTGTATGATAGGAAGGGCCGTGCCTTGCAGTGTCTCTGTGGCAGTGTGTCTGATAGGAAGGGCCGTGCCTTGCAGTGTCTCTATGGCAGTGTGTATGATAGGAAGGGCCATGCCTTGCAGTGTCTCTATGGCAGTGTGTCTGATAGGAAGGGCCGTGCCTTGCAGTGTCTCTGTGGCAGGGTGTATGATAGGAAGGGCCGTGCCTTGCAGTGTCTCTGTGGCAGTGTGTCTGATAGGAAGGGCCGTGCCTTGCAGTGTCTCTGTGGCAGTGTGCCTGATAGGAAGGGCCGTGCCTTGCAGTGTCTCTGTGGCAGGGTGTATGATAGGAAGGGCCGTGCCTTGCAGTGTCTCTGTGGCAGTGTGTCTGATAGGAAGGGCCGTGCCTTGCAGTGTCTCTATGGCAGTGTGTATGATAGGAAGGGCCATGCCTTGCAGTGTCTCTATGGCAGTGTGTCTGATAGGAAGGGCCGTGCCTTGCAGTGTCTCTATGGCAGGAAGATAGGAAGGGCCGTGCCTTGCAGTGTCTCTATGGCAGTATGTATGATAGGAAGGGCCATGCCATGCAGTGTCTCTATGGCAGTATGTATGATAGGAAAGGCCGTGCCTTGCAGTGTCTCTATGGCAGGGAGATAGGAAGGGCCATGCCTTGCAGTGTCTCTATGGAAGTGTGTATGATAGGAAGGGCCATGCCTTGCAGTGTCTCTATGGCAGTGTGTATGATAGGAAGGGCCGTGCCTTGCAGTGTCTCTATGGCAGTGTGTATGATAGGAAGGGCCGTGCCTTGCAGTGTCTCTATGGCAGGAAGATAGGAAGGGCCGTGCCTTGCAGTGTCTCTATGGCAGTGTGTATGATAGGAAGGGCCGTGCCTTGCAGTGTCTCTATGGCAGGGTGTATGATAGGAAGGGCCGTGCCTTGCAGTGTCTCTGTGGCAGTGTGTATGATAGGAAGGGCCGTGCCTTGCAGTGTCTCTATGGCAGTGTGTATGATAGGAAGGGCCATGCCTTGCAGTGTCTCTATGGCAGGGTGTATGATAGGAAGGGCCGTGCCTTGCAGTGTCTCTATGGCAGGGAGATAGGAAGGGCCGTGCCTTGCAGTGTCTCTATGGCAGTGTGTATGATAGGAAGGGCCGTGCCTTGCAGTGTCTCTATGGCAGTGTGTATGATAGGAAGGGCCGTGCCTTGCAGTGTCTCTATGGCAGTGTGTATGATAGGAAGGGCCGTGCCTTGCAGTGTCTCTATGGCAGTGTGTATGATAGGAAGGGCCGTGCCTTGCAGTGTCTCTATGGCAGTGTGTATGATAGGAAGGGCCGTGCCTTGCAGTGTCTCTATGGCAGTGTGTATGATAGGAAGGGCCGTGCCTTGCAGTGTCTCTATGGCAGTGTGTATGATAGGAAGGGCCATGCCTTGCAGTGTCTCTATGGCAGTGTGTATGATAGGAAGGGCCATGCCTTGCAGTGTCTCTATGGCAGTGTGTATGATAGGAAGGGCCGTGCCTTGCAGTGTCTATATGGCAGTGTGTATGATAGGAAGGGCCGTGCCTTGCAGTGTCTCTATGGCAGTGTGTATGATAGGAAGGGCCGTGCCTTGCAGTGTCTCTGTGGCAGTGTATCTGATAGGAAGGGCCGTGCCTTGCAGTGTCTCTATGGCAGTGTGTATGATAGGAAGGGCCGTGCCTTGCAGTGTCTCTATGGCAGTGTGTATGATAGGAAGGGCCGTGCCTTGCAGTGTCTCTATGGCAGGGTGTATGATAGGAAGGGCCGTGCCTTGCAGTGTCTCTATGGCAGGGAGATAGGAAGGGCCATGCCTTGCAGTGTCTCTATGGCAGGGTGTATGATAGGAAGGGCCGTGCCTTGCAGTGTCTCTATGGCAGTGTGTCTGATAGGAAGAACCAGACACAGCACAAACCCAAAACCTGATAATGGGTTTCAATTCAGCTTCGTATTCACAGCCACAGTTCATTGTTACATTTTAGCTTGAAACTTAAGCACATTTTTAGTTAGGTTGAACTTGCCAAAGTGAGTTGTCATACCCAGAAATCTTTGGAGGTCTTTCTTGTGTTTGGGACTGGAATTCAGTGTACAGTTTGCACTTTTGCAGGATCAGGTTTGAATGTAAATACTTTGCCTTATAGAGCACAAGTCTTTTGTCTCTGGCTATTTGCATGTACGTCTTTGTGTTCTGCAGCTCCGGAGCCCCAAATGCGAATATCATCAATGCAAACAGTGGCGCTTTACCCCTTCCGCGAGCTTCTGCGGTGTCCTGTGAAACGCTTCTGGCACAGAGGAAATCCCAAATGGTAACTAGAGCCGGGTGAATGTGTCAAAATTGTTCATATTCATTTCACTAACAAATTTTCGCCTGTAAAGTTTTTGTTAAAAAATGTGTGCAAATGTACACAATTCCTCCGGTGGCCACGATTCACACATTCGATTCCCCCTAAATATGCGATTTACCCAGACCTTAAAACATAGGGTCTGAAGGAGAGAGACTTTCCAAACCCCATATTTTAGGGTCTGGGCAAATCGCATATTTAGGTCGTGTGAATAGTGGCTCCTGGCAGAATTGCACACATTCACACGGGTGTGTGACAAAATGGCTTTTTAATGGTAGAAAATGCAATATTTTTTTTTAACATCAATCCCTAAATATTTGCACTTGCGAATAAATGCCATGTTCATGGCTAATTCAAATGTTTGGCGAATAATTCGTTCATCTCTAATGGTAACTTCTTAAAACAGTACCTAGACGTGGCGCTCTTTCGTTAGAAGCATCTGCCAGAATTCATTGAACCTGGGACTTCATGTCTTGCTGCTAATTTAATTCTTGCATTTCATTCTTTTGGATCCAAACACAAAGGAAGATATCCATCTTTTTTCTTAGCATTTACAAGAAAGGGCGCCCAGTCTGCTGGCTCCTCTGTCTACCTGTTCGGTCACATCACGGTAATGAAACGATGCCGTTCCTTTTGCAGCCTATCCCTGATAGCCAGACAGTGTCCTTGTTGCTTGTATCACAGGACGCGCATTGTCTCTTTAAAAAGTCATTTTATACGGAACTGGACGTTTTCCCAGAACTTTGAAAACATCCAATTCTGCCGTTACAGATTTGGTATCTAACACGGTTTACGAGACCTATTGTTCTGTTTCCTTACACCAGGCCTGCACAACTTGTAAAGTGAGAAGGGTCGAACTGCTCCAAGAAAAACAGATTCGGGCTGCACGGGTAAAATCATCATCATCATCATCAATCATCATATCTCCCCCAGCCGCTCTCATCATCATCATCATCATCCTCATATCTCCTCCAGCACCCCTCATCAATCTCTCCCAGCACCCCCTCATCATCCTCATATCTCCCCCAAGACTCATCATCTTCATATATCTCCCCCTGCACCCCTCATCATCAACCTTTGCGAGACTCACCCTCTATCTCACACCCCCATCTTTCCCCCTCACCCATACACAATACTCCCCCTCCACATAACACACAATACCGCCCTGCAGACCACACACATCCCACCCCCTGCACCTCCCCCTCCTGTACCTCACCTCACTCTCCCCCTGCATCTCACATCACCCGACTACACCTCCCCCCTGCACCTCACCTCAATCTCCCCCCTGCATCTCACATCACATAACCCCACTACACCTCCCCACCTGCATCTCACCTCACTCACTCCCCTGCACCTCCCCCCTGCACCTCACCTCACTCCCCTGCACCTCACATCACCCCACTGCCAATGACACACTGACACTCTGCCACTAGCTCTGAGGAGCAGCTGCAGGGGGGGTGAAGGGGGGTGTCCTACCTTTGACTGTGGAGCAGGCTGGAGGGGGGAGCCATCTTGGGCCCTGGCAGCAGACACCTCACTTCCTGCTCTCACTATTGAGGCTCTGCTGTCCCTAACCCCGCCCCCACCCTCTGCAGTCAGACCCCGATCACCCACCCTCTGCAGTCAGACCCCGCCCCCACCCGCTGCAGTCAGACCCCGCCCCCACCCGCTGCAGTCAGACCCCGCCCCCACCCGCTGCATTCAGACCCCGCCCCCACCCTCTGCAGCCAGACCCCGCCCCCACCCTCTGCAGTCAGACCCCGATCACCCACCCTCTGCAGTCAGACCCCGCCCCCACCCGCTGCAGTCAGACCCCGCCCCCACCCGCTGCATTCAGACCCCGCCCCCACCCTCTGCAGTCAGACCCCGCCCCCACCCTCTGCAGTCAGACCCCGCCCCCACCCTCTGCAGTCAGACCCCGCCCCCACCCTCTGCAGTCAGACCCCGCCCCACCCTCTGCAGCTAACCCCGCCCCCACCCTCTGCAGTCAGACCCCGCCCCCACCCTCTGCAGTCAGACCCCGCCCCCACCCCCTGCAGTCCGACCCCGCCCCCACCCTCTGCAGTCAGACCCCGCCCCCACCCTCTGGAGTCAGACCCCGCCCTCTGCAGTCAGACCCCGCCCTCTGCAGTCAGACCCCGCCCTCTGCAGTCAGACCCCGCCCCCACCCCCTGGAGTCAGACCCCGCCCTCTGCAGTCAGACCCCGCCCTCTGCAGTCAGACCCCGCCCCCACCCCCTGGAGTCAGACCCCGCCCTCTGCAGTCAGACCCCGCCCCCACCCTCTGCAGTCAGTACTCGCCCCCACCCTCTGCAGTCAGACCCCGCCCTCTGCAGTCAGACCCCGCCCTCTGCAGTCAGACCCCGCCCCCACCCTCTGCAGTCAGACCCCGCCCCCACCCTCTGCAGTCAGACCCCGCCCCCACCCTCTGCAGTCAGACCCCGCCCCACCCTCTGCAGCTAACCCCGCCCCCACCCTCTGCAGACAGACCCCGCCCCCACCCTCTGCAGTCAGACCCCGCCCCACCCTCTGCAGCTAACCCCGCCCCCACCCTCTGCAGTCAGACCCCGCCCCCACCCTCTGCAGTCAGACCCCGCCCCCACCCCCTGCAGTCAGACCCCGCCCCCACCCTCTGCAGTCAGACCCCGCCCCCACCCTCTGGAGTCAGACCCCGCCCTCTGCAGTCAGACCCCACCCCACCCTCTGCAGCTAACCCCGCCCCCACCCTCTGCAGTCAGACCCCGCCCCACCCTCTGCAGCTAACCACGCCCCCACCCTCTGCAGTCAGACCCCGCCCCCACCCTCTGCAGTCAGTACTCGCCTCCACCCGCTGCAGTCAGACCCCGCCCCCACCCTCTGCAATCAGCCCCCGCCTCCACCCGCTGCAGTCAGACCCCGCCCCCACCCTCTGCAATCAGCCCCCGCCCCCACCCTCTGCAGCCAGACCCCGCCCCCACCCTCTGCAGCTGACCCCGCCCCCACCCTCTGCAGTCAGACCCCATCCCCACCCTCTGCAGTCAGACCCCGCCCCCACCCGCTGCAGTCAGACCCCGCCCCCACCCTCTGCAGCCAGACCCCGCCCCCACCCTCGGCAGTCAAACCCCGCCCCCACCCTCTGCAGTCAGACCCCGCCCCCACCCTCTGCAGTCAGACCCCGCCCCCACCCCCTGCAGTCAGACCCCACCCCCACCCCCTGCAGTCAGACCCCGCCCCCACCCTCTGCAGTCAGACCCTGCCCCCACCCTCTGCAGTCAGACCCCGCCCTCTGCAGTCAGACCCCGCCACCACCCTCTGCAGTCAGACCCCGCCCCCACCCCCTGCAGTCAGACCCCGCCCTCTGCAGTCAGACCCCGCCCCCACCCCCTGCAGTCAGACCCCACCCCCACCCCCTGCAGTCAGACCCCACCCCCACCCCCTGCAGTCAGACCCCGCCCCCACCCTCTGCAGTCAGACCCCGCCCCCACCCTCTGCAGTCAGACCCCGCCCCCACCCTCTGCAGTCAGACCCCGCCCCCACCCTCTGCAGTCAGACCCCGCCCCCACCTCCTGCAGTCAGACCCCGCCCCCACCCTCTGCAGTCAGACCCCGCCCCCACCCGCTGCAGTCAGACCCCGCCCCCACCCTCTGCAGTCAGACCCCGCCCCCACCCTCTGCAGTCAGACCCCGCCCCCACCCTCTGCAGTCAGACCCCGCTCCCACCCTCTGCAGTCAGACCCCACCCTTTGCAGTCAGACCCCGCCCCCACCCTCTGCAGTCAGACCCCGCCCCCACCCCCTGCCCCTAACCCCGCCCCCACCCCCTGCCCCTAACCCCGCCCCCACCCCCTGCCCCTAACCCCGCCCCCACCCTCTGCCCCTAACCCCGCCCCCACCCTCTGCCGTCAGACCCCGCCCCCACCCTCGGCAGTCAGACCCCGCCCCCACCCTCGGCAGTCAGACCCCGCCCCCACAAGCTGCAGTCTGACCCCGCCCCCACCCTCTGCAGTCAGACACCGCCCCCACCCTCTGCAGTCAGACCCCGCCCCACCCTCTGCAGTCAGACCCCGCCCCCACCCTCTGCAGTCAGACCCCGCCCCCACCCCCTGCAGTCAGACCCCGCCCCCACAAGCTGCAGTCAGACCCCGCCTCCACCCTCTGCAGCCAGACCCCGCCCCCACCCTCTGCAGTCAGGCCCCGCCCCCACCCTCTGCAGTCAGACCCCGCCCCCACCCTCTGCAGTCAGACCCCGCCCCCACCCGCTGCAGTCAGACCCCGCCTCCACCCTCTGCAGCCAGACCCCACCCCCACCCTCTGCAGTCAGGCCCCGCCCCCACCCTCTGCAGTCAGGCCCCGCCCCCACCCTCTGCAGTCAGACCCCGCCCCCACCCCCTGCCCCTAACCCCGCCCCCACCCCCTGCAGTCAGACCCCACCCCCACCCCCTGCAGTCAGACCCCGCCCCCACCCTCTGCAGTCAGACGCCGCCCCCACCCTCTGCAGTCAGACCCCGCCCCCACCCTCTGCAGTCACTAACCCCGCCCCCACCCTCTGCAGTCAGACCCGCCCCACCCTCTGCAGTCAGACCCCGCCATCTGCAGTCAGACCCCGCCCCCACCCTCTGCAGCCAGACCCCGCCCCCACCCTCTGCAGTCAGACCCCGCCCCCACCCTCTGCAGTAAGACTCCGCCCCCACCCTCTGCAGCTAACCCCGCCCCCACCCTCTGCAGTCAGACCCAGCCCCCACCCTCTGCAGTCAGACCCCGCCCCCACCCTCTGCAGCTAACCCCGCCCCCACCCTCTGCAGTCAGACCCCACCCCCACCCTCTGCAGTCAGACCCCGCCCCCACCTCTGCAGTCAGGCCCCGCCCCTGCCCTCTGCAGTCAGACCCCGCGCCCACCTCTGCAGTCAGACCCTGCCCCCACCCTCTGCAGTCAGAACCCGCTCCCGCCCTCTGCAATCAGCCCCCGCCCCCGCCCTCTGCAGTCAGACCCCGCCCCCACCCTCTGCAGTCAGACCCCGCCCCCACCTCTGCAGTCAGACCCCGCCCCCACCCCTGCCCCTAACCCCGCCCCCACCCTCTGCCCCTAACCCCGCCCCCACCCTCTGCAGTCAGACCCCGCCCCCACCCTCGGCAGTCAGACCCCGCCCCCACCCTCGGCAGTCAGACCCCGCCCCCACAAGCTGCAGTCTGACCCCGCCCCCACCCTCTGCAGTCAGACCCCGCCCCACCCTCTGCAGTCAGACCCCACCCCCACCCTCTGCAGTCAGACCCCGCCCCCACCCCCTGCAGTCAGACCCCGCCCCCACCCGCTGCAGTCAGACCCCGCCTCCACCCTCTGCAGCCAGACCCCGCCCCCACCCTCTGCAGTCAGGCCCCGCCCCCACCCTCTGCAGTCAGGCCCCGCCCCCACCCTCTGCAGTCAGGCCCCGCCCCCACCCTCTGCAGTCAGACCCCGCCCCCACCCTCTGCAGTCAGACCCCGCCCCACCCTCTGCAGTCAGACCCCGCCCCCACCCTCTGCAGTCAGACCCCGCCCCCACCCGCTGCAGTCAGACCCCGCCCCCACCCGCTGCAGTCAGACCCCGCCTCCACCCTCTGCAGCCAGACCCCGCCCCCACCCTCTGCAGTCAGGCCCCGCCCCCACCCTCTGCAGTCAGGCCCCGCCCCCACCCTCTGCAGTCAGACCCCGCCCCCACCCTCTGCAGTCAGACCCCGCCCCCACCCCCTGCCCCTAACCCCGCTCCCACCCCCTGCAGTCAGACCCCACCCCCTGCAGTCAGACCCCGCCCCCACCCTCTGCAGTCAGACGCCGCCCCCACCCTCTGCAGTCAGACGCCGCCCCCACCCTCTGCAGTCAGACCCCGCCCCCACCCTCTGCAGTCACTAACCCCGCCCCCACCCTCTGCAGTCAGACCCGCCCCACCCTCTGCAGTCAGACCCCGCCCTCTGCAGTCAGACCCCGCCCCCACCCTCTGCAGCCAGACCCCGCCCCCACCCTCTGCAGTCAGACCCCGCCCCCACCCTCTGCAGTCAGACCCCACCCCCACCCTCTGCAGTCAGACCCGCCCCCACCCTCTGCAGTAAGACCCCGCCCCCACCCTCTGCAGCTAACCCCGCCCCCACCCTCTGCAGTCAGCCCCAGCCCCCACCCTCTGCAGTCAGACCCCGCCCCCACCCTCTGCAGCTAACCCCGCCCCCACCCTCTGCAGTCAGACCCCACCCCCACCCTCTGCAGTCAGACCCCGCCCCCACCTCTGCAGTCAGGCCCCGCCCCTGCCCTCTGCAGTCAGACCCCGCGCCCACCTCTGCAGTCAGACCCTGCCCCCACCCTCTGCAGTCAGAACCCGCCCCCGCCCTCTGCAATCAGCCCCCGCCCCCGCCCTCTGCAGTCAGAACCCGCCCCCGCCCTCTGCAATCAGCCCCCGCCCCCGCCCTCTGCAGTCAGACCCCTCCCCCACGCTCTGCAGTCAGATCCCGCCACCACCCCTGCAGTCAGACCCCACCCTCTGCTGTCAGACCCCGCCCCCACCCTCTGCAGCCAGACCCCGCCCCCACCCTCTGCAGTCAGACCCCGCCCCCACCCTCTGCAGTCAGACCCCGCCCCCACCCGCTGCAGTCAGACCCCGCCCCCACCCTCTGCAGCCAGACCCCGCCCCCACCCTCTGCAGTCAGACCCCGCCCCCACCCTCTGCAGCCAGACCCCGCCCCCACCCTCTGCAGTCAGACCCCGCCCCCACCCTCTGCAGTCAGACCCCGCCCCCACCCTCTGCAGTCAGACCCCGCCCCCACCCTCTGCAGTCAGACCGGCCCCAGCTCTGTCCCTTCTCTCCTCTCTGCCTGCAGGGATCGCATCAAACTGCTGCCGATCCTTCCCTAATAGGCAGAGGGGGTTGGGGGGGGTGGGGAGCGTGTCAAAATGCTGGCGCTCCTTCCCTCCTGTGTCTGCAGAGCAGGTGGGGGGGGGGCATCGCGGGCCGCATGCGGTGCAGGCCTGCCTTACACAATGGCAAAAACATGCTGGCTCGGCTTTTCTTTATACTGTATAGCAGGCCTGCACAACACGCGGCCCGCCTGCACTCATTGTGCGGCCCGCGGTGGCTTTCCCCGTCCTCCCTCCCGAGCCGCCTCTCCCGCCCGCGAGCCACTATCCCCCCTCCTCTCCAGGCCGCGAGCCACTATCCCCCCTCCTCTCCAGGCCGCGAGCCACCATCCCCCCCTCCTCTCCCGGCCGCGAGCCACTATCCCCCTCTCCTCTCCCGCCCACGAGCACCCTCCTCTCCTGTCCGGGAGACGCGAGGCCCCTCCTCTCCCGCCCGGGAGCCCCCTCCTCTCCCGCCCGGGAGCCCCCTCCTCTCCCGCCCGGGAGCCGCGAGCCCGCTCTCCCCCTCCTCGAGCCTGCTCTCAGGACTGCACGAGTGTGCTAGTCCTGCCTGCTCCGTGAGGTGCCGTTGGGGGGAGGTGAGATGCAGGGGGGGGGAGGTGAGGTGCAAGGGGGGGGAGGTGAGGTGCAAGGGGGGGAGGTGAGGTGCAGGGGAGTGAGTGAGGTGAGGTGCAGGGGAGTGAAGGTGAGGTGCGGGGGGAGGTGAGGTGCAGGGGAGTGAGTGAGGTGCAGGGGGGGTGTGAGGTGCAGGGGGGGAGGTGTAGTGGGGTGATGTGAAGTGAGGTGCAGGGGGAGAGTGATGTGAGGTGCAGGGGAGTGATGTGAGGTGCGGGCGGGGGAGGTGAGGTGCAGGTGGGGAGGTGAAGTGCAGGGGAGTGAGTGAAGTGCGTTGCAGGGGGGAGGTGTAGTGGGGTGATGTGAGGTGCAAGGGGAGAGTGAAGTGAGGTGCAGGGGGGAGGTGTAGTGGGGTGATGGAGGGTGCAGGGGGGTGAGGTGCAGGGATGTGATGTGAGATGCAGAGGGGAGAGTGAGATGAGGTGCAGTGGGTGAGGTGCAGGGGGGTGGTATGTGTGTGGTGGGGTGTGAGATAGAGGGTGGGTCTAGCAAAGGTTGATGACGAGGGGTGCAGGGGGAGATATGACCATGAGGGGTGCTGGGGGAGATATATGAAGATGAGTGCTGGGGGAGATATGAGGATGATGAGGGGTGCTGGGGGAGATATGAGGATGATGAGGGGTGCTGGGAGAGATTGATGAGGGGTTCTGGAGGAGATATGAGGATGATGGGGAGCTGGGGCAGATATGAGGATGATGAGGGGTCCTGGGAGAGATATGAAGATTATGAGGGGTGCTGGGGCAGATATGAGGATGACAGGGTGCTGGAGCAGATATGAGGATGATGAGGGGTGCTGGGAGAGATTGATGAAGGGTGCTGGAGGAGATATGAGGATGATGATGATGAGAGGTGCTGGGGGAGATATGATGATGATTTTACCCGTGCGGCCCGAATCTGTTTTCCTTGGAGCAGTTCGGCCCTTCTCGCTTTACAAGTTGTGCAGGCCTGGTGTATAGTAACTTTGCATTGTCCCATTGTATGTTTCCAGCACAGATTTCTGCTTCTGCACAGGTATCTTAATACTCTGGTAAGCAGAGAAGCCCCAATGCACGTCCAGTACGACAAGCTGTTTGATTCATTTATATATGTTAGAAATTAAATCAGATAACTTGTCGCACTGCACTGGGGGATTCTTTGTTTGGTGATGTAGATTTCAGGTCACTCTCGGTAACACTCAAGTGGACAAAATGAAATATATAAAAATACAATACTGTGGGACAGGGTTTTTCACTTGCTAGTATTTTGTATGTCTAAGTGTAAATGGTAATACTCTGCACAATCAGGCCGGACATTGTATTATTAATATCTCAATGTATGGACCAGTCTTCTCTGGTGGGTGACCTTTGTTACCATGCCAACAAACAGCAATAACCCGTAGCACTCAGAATGTAAAAGAAAAGCTATTCTCACCAATAAGTATTTATATGATGCAGAGTGCACCCCGATTTCTACACCCAATGAAGGTTCATTCGGACCCGTGGTGCATCTGTATACATCACTCATTGTGTATACATCACTCATTGTGTATACATCACTCAATGTGTATACATCACTCATTGTGTATACATCACTCATTGTGTATACATCACTCAATGTGTATACATCACTCATTGTGTATACATCACTCATTGTGTATACATCACTCATTGTGTATACATCACTCAATGTGTATACATCACTCAATGTGTATACATCACTCAATGTGTATACATCACTCATTGTGTATACATCACTCAATGTGTATACATCACTCATTGTGTATACATCACTCATTGTGTATACATCTCATTGTGTATACATCACTCATTGTGTATACATCACTCATTGTGTATACATCACTCAATGTGTATACATCACTCAATGTGTATACATCACTCAATGTGTATACATCACTCATTGTGTATACATCACTCAATGTGTATACATCACTCATTGTGTATACATCACTCATTGTGTATACATCTCATTGTGTATACATCACTCATTGTGTATACATCACTCATTGTGTATACATCACTCATTGTGTATACATCACTCATTGTGTATACATCACTCAATGTGTATACATCACTCATTGTGTATACATCACTCATTGTGTATACATCACTCATTGTGTATACATCACTCAATGTGTATACATCACTCATTGTGTATACATCACTCATTGTGTATACATCTCATTGTGTATACATCACTCATTGTGTATACATCACTCATTGTGTATACATCACTCATTGTGTATACATCACTCATTGTGTATACATCACTCATTGTGTATACATCACTCATTGTGTATACATCACTCATTGTGTATACATCACTCAATGTGTATACATCACACATTGAGTATACATCACTCAATGGTCTAGAACAGCGGTGCACAAACTGAGGGGCGCAAAATTGTTCAGGGGGGCACGGTGGTTGCAGAGGCCCCACACTCTTCCCCCAAGGGATTTAAATTAATCGTGTGAGGCCTCTGCAACTTCACTCACCTTCTCTTCGTCGACGCATCACCATGGCAACGTGGCGTCAAATGACTTGCTCCAAGCAGTAACGATGCACAGACCTGCTCCAGGCAGTAACGATGCACAGACCTGCTCTAAGCAGTAATGATGCACAGACCGGCTGCATCATTACTGCTTGGAGCAGGTCTGTGCATCGTTACTGCTTGGAGCAGGTCTGTGCATCGTTACTGCTTGGAGCAGGTCTGTGCATCGTTACTGCTTGGAGCAGGTCTGTGCATCGTTACTGCTTGGAGACGGTCTGTGCATCGTTACTGCTTGGAGCAGTACCTGCCACTACATATGCTACAATATCAACAGATTGACATTACGACCCTCGCCCACACCTTGGGTACAACAGAACAAAAATGGCCATTCATTTGTAGAAGACCCTGCAGCGTTGCCACTGCAGATGGCAAATAAAATATTCCCAAAAGATGAGCAAGGACGACGGTTAATGGGGAGAGGTGGGAAAGGCTTTGGGTAATTCTCCATCATCTTATTCCGTTTTCTGCTGCTGTCACTTTCCAATAAAGGCATTTTAAACTCAGCTCACAAGTTCTGGTTATTCTGATTGCATACAATTTAAATACACATTCAAAGGAACATGCTTAACATGCAGAATTGATTTGAGCTCAAACAGAGGCTGTATGTAATCGCATTACCACTGACGGACAAAATCAGCAAAGTGAAAAACAATATTGCCGCATTGTACTAGAGAGGCTTATTGCAATCGTACAATGCTTAGCAATCTACAGCATGGCCTTTTGTGAAATATTAAACTAGTTTTACACTCTGCTCAATACATTTTTGAACCTCGACCCTGAGAGGTTGGAAAGCTTGTAACATATCAACAACTTGTTGATCCAATAAAAGGTATCACACCCCCTCCTCCCTCTCCCTGCTGTGTTACTACGTGGAAGAAAGGACCAGCAGTGCTACCTATACTTCTATGCCTTTGTTTTATTGTAACTTACAAGAAATATACATTGTAAGTAATAAGCAAACTGCAGCACGGCACAAACATCCAGGTGGGAACTGGAGCGCAGGTTCAGGGATTAATATGAATACAGGACTATCGTGCACCAGGATTCAAATCTGCACAAGCA
Organism: Ascaphus truei; assembly: GCF_040206685.1. Lineage (NCBI taxonomy): Eukaryota > Metazoa > Chordata > Amphibia > Anura > Ascaphidae > Ascaphus > Ascaphus truei. Next base: position 53,972,734 of record NC_134496.1, on the reverse strand, counting down.
ATAGCCCGAGAGATTGCCAACGGGTTTGAAATGCCAAAGGAGTTTGGCCAAGTTCGAATACATAGGAAACAGATGATGTTTCAGGAGAAAATGATCCTATGATGGATAGACAGAAAGCTTTTCACATAGAAACGTTCCTGCTACGGTAGACACAGCTCTTTCATTAGCACAGAAGTGTTTTGACCAACTCCGTGCTCATGTGTCACATTTTGGGTATATTTATCGGCACTTAATGGTGAACCTAAAAATGATATGTTTAAGGCTTTTTCTGGGATGGATGCAATTAAACTTTGTGATGAATTGACTCTGCTTGCACAGGCTGCACCCATGAAGTTTTCGGCAAGAGAAGCCCTTGCATATTTCCTGGGGAGCCCTGGGTCCCCGAGTCCCCGTGTCCCCAAACAGTTCCACAGCGCTCAGAATACTACTAACAATCTCCGTCATTGTTGTGGCAACTGAACGTAGTTTTGTCTCAGCTGAAGCTAATCAAAACAAACCTCGGTTCTACGATGTCCCGATGCCCCAGTGTCACAGTGTCACAGTGTCACAGTGTCACAGTGTCACACGGCTGTGTGAGTAGCCTGGCTATTTTGTCTGTGGAAAACGACATTCTTAAAAACTTGACCATTACAAACCGTTTGAGGAATCCCGTTGAGAGAAAGCTTGCGGACATTGTTAATGTGTTACAGGTTGCTACTTGTGAAGTTGCTGTATTTTATTTTTGTTGGCTGTTATAAATCTGCATTTAAGTTCGTTAAAACAAATAAAACCAGTACAGCTCATTCCCAAGCATGGGAGATCCAGGAAACGCAGCCGCTTGTCAAAGCTTTGCTTGGTGTTCAGTACTCTCAGTGCGCGGCTGTTCCATGGTCAGGGTCAATAATCAGGGCCGCCAACAGGGGGGTCTGCCGGGGTTGGTGTCCCGGGCCTGCTGGCTGGGGGGCCCTGCCGGCACTGCACATTTCCCCCGACCTTTGGCCAGCTCCTGCTGCCGGTCGCAGCCGGGCCCCGACTCTCAGCTGCCTATAAGCTTTTTCCTTTCTCTGCCCCGCGGCACCGAGCTCCCACTGCCGGCGCGTGACGGGGCTCTCTGACGCGTTTCGTCCCTGGTGGGGACTTTACCCCACCAGGGACGAAACGCGTCAGAGGACCCTCCTCATGTTTTTTAAACTGGCTATTATGCCGCAATAAAGTTCCTTTTTCTATAGCACTTTGCCTCCAGCCTATTGAGATTTGCAGTGCCCGTCCCACCATTTTTTTCAACAGATATTTTATAGACTCCGCTCAGAGCAGAACACATTAGGGCCATGTTTACTAAGAAGTGCTATTCCATAGGACAACTTCCAGCACAGCATAATAAATGCAGGATTGTGTGCTCATTTGCATGTCATTTCCCAGAATCCCTTGCTGCAGTGCAAGCACTGTATGCTGGTGATAATGGTGAAAGGCAGGGTTGCAGACTCACCCATCATAACTTAAAATGTGTATGGTATATATATATATCAAATGGAAATATTACAGTATGCTCATTTGCATGTCTTAGACAGGTCTGCAACCTTGCCTTTCACCATTATCACCCAGCACATAGTGCTTCCATTGCAGCAAGGGAGTCTGGGAAATGACATGCAAATGAGCACACAGTGGCACCTTTTGATTCAAAACCATGGTCCCCTGTAAGCTTGTGCTTGCTGCATATATATATATATATATATATATATATATATATACACACCAATGTGTGCGTGCGTATGTATATATATACATATATACACACACATATTGATTTATTAACCCTTTGGATGCCTCATGACGTCACCACATAATGGCGTCAGGCTCCCAGAAGCCTCCTGCCGTGGGGTTTTCGTGCTCATTTTCCAGGGGAGAAGGCGCCCTGCGCAGCGCTGAAAGTGATCTAGCCGGCTGAGGAACGGGAGACGAGGATTCCTGCTCTCCCGGTCCCGTCAGTGACGGAGCGATCACAGGTCTGCGATGTGCCGGAGGAGCTGTGGGCCCCTGGCACTCAAAGGGTTAATAAGGGAGACGTGTGTAAGAGAGACAATCCCCATTGCCGCGATGGTGCAAGAGTTGTTATATGGAGCGATACAAGTGATATGATAAGGGAATATCTATACCTGCATCTAGCACTAGGATTAATGGTTCACTTGTGGTTATTACTTGGCAGACTGCGAGCGATCCTGGGAAACGTGTGTCAGATGCATGAAATGGAACGAATGTTACAAGGTGTGCACAGGATATAATTGGTGTGTTGCAATGTCAGGAGTTAGGAGACACGGGGAGGGGCCTTCGGTATCAAAATCAAGGCAGTTTTGTTTAATATAGTATAGTTATTATGTATCTAATTAAAAACACAGTTTTGCCTCCTGCAGGGTCACAAATGCACTGCGGTTACAAGCAAGTTACTGCAGGACTGGGCCTGGGTGTGTTAATGTGTTAAAGTATGCAAGCCTCTCTCATACTGAGCTACACTTCCTGCTTCACAGGCGCTGCTGGTTCTCCGAATAAAAACATCTTTCCTAGAACAAGGCGACAGCTCTTTACAATGCAACAAGTTCCACGCAATCTTACCGGCCTCCTGCGTCTGCGGAATGCGCCCGATCCGTGCTCCGTCTCTCCGACTCTCTGTCGCACAGCTGCTTGTTGGACGACTGCTCCCTACACCCACAGTCCTGTGGTTAGTTGTTAGAAACAGCAAGTAGGAAGTAGCTGATCACAGAGCCTGCAGTGGAAGCAGAAAGGACGGTTTTTCTTTTCTGCTATTGTTTGCCTCGATCTGACCTTTTTTTGCTCTTTAAACAGAGACTGGGTGGATCTGTAATACATTGAAATTCAGCAAAAGAAGAACAGCTCTGCAGTTTCACAGGAGGCAAAGAAGCTATTATTGCTGAATACATTTTACAAATGTGGAAGGGAGGCCGTAAAAAGAGCATAAATAGAATAAAGTGAATTCTAACACAATAAAAAAATACAGCCACACCACAGCAAGAAAGCACCTCTGAGGTATAGGGAGGGGCAGGAGAGACTTGAACATGAGGAGGAGAACTTAGTTGAGATACAGAATTTGCTGGGGAGCCAGGAAAAGGATTTAAGCAGCAAACATTGTTCTGGGAGAAAGTGAAATAATTGTAACTGGCAGAATTGTAGATAGATTGCAGGAGAGAGCGCAGCGAAGCAGAGAGAGTGCAGTGAAGCGCAGAGAGAGCGCAGTGAAGCAGAGAGACCTGTTAGTAGTTTATTACAATAGTCATGGCGGTAGAGAAATTCCAGTTTGCTAGAATCTATGATGCTTTTGTTCTTTTGCCACCTACAGTAGCAACAGCTGGTAAGAACGCAAGTCTCCCGAAGAACGCTCGCTGGCAGGCTGGACGTGGCAGGATACCAGCGCAGCCTACCCCCGAGGTTGGAGAATGTGCTCAAACTATGCTCACTGCCCCGATGCCCACATTTACCTTGGTGAAATAATGACAATCTGGTCCCCAAAACAAATAGTCAGAAATGAGAACGAGGTTCTTAGAATGAAATGCAGCTTAAAAACTCCCAGACAAGCAATGTGCGATGCATTTGAAAAGTTTATTAAGTATAACAAAGAACTGTGAAAGCGAGAAGCTGCATGGATGACTGGAATACCTCGAGGAGAGTAGGACGTTTTCAGAAAACAACGCTCCAGTCACGGGGAAGAAAAACTTCAGCTGCTGTGAAATGGGAAATAGAGAGTTTCAGGCTGACTGAAGGCCTATTGGGCACCTGTCCAGAATAAAGTCCACCACACTGCCTCTGTATTACCTATTTATATGTTTTTATGAATTTATTATGAAAGTCAAAAAGACTATTACCTTATTTCAGACCCTTTTCATCAGAAATAGGGCGAACATGTCTAGGACCCCGATTCCACTAGAAGAAGGACACAAAAGAGGGTTATCACATTTTGAAATGCCAAAATTAACTAACAGACTAGTAACACAGGGAGCCAGGGGGTGGGATGGATGGAGGGATGGGGTACGGGATGGAGGGTAGGATGGAGGGATAGATGGGGTTCGGGATGGATGGGGTTTGGGATGGAGGGCAGGATGTAGGAATGGATGGGGTTTGGGATGGAGTCTAGGGTGGATGGAGGGCAGGATAGAGGGGTAGATGGGGTTCAGGATGGAGGGTAGGATCGATGGAGGGCAGGATGAAGGGATAGATGGGGTTCTGGATGGAGGGATAGATGGGGTACGGGAGAGATGGATGGGTTCAGAATGGAGGGTAGGATGGGGTTCGGGATGGATAGGGTTCGGGATGGAGGGAGGGATGGATAGGGTTCGGGATGGATGGGGTTCAGAATGGAGGGTAGGATGGATGGAGGACGGGATGGAAGGATAGATGGGGTTCGGGAGGGATGGATGGTGGCCAGGATGGATGGGGTTCAGGATGGAGGGAGGGAGAAATGAAGGGCAGGATGGAGGGAGGGATAGAGGGTATTATGGGCTACTGTTGCTATATTTTTCTCTAGAACAAAGGAACTGTGCAGATCATAGATTCATGCACCGCCTTGCCAACGTGGGAGGGAGGGAGGGGAAATTATATCTCACCTGATGGTTGCTCTGGCGAACTAAACCCTTTCAGTGCAAGCGGAGGTAAATAGACACCCCAAGCAGACGCCCCAAGCAGCTGTTTTTGTGGCAGCAGCATCTCTAATAGAATGCCATTTTAACTAGGTGACATAATTGCCAAACTGGTTAATTGCTTAGAATTTTTAATAGTGTTAATCTTTGCTGCTCTGAAGCATTTTCTGCAGGCTCTGAGTAAATGGGTAATGTCCTGCCTGAGACTGGAAGTCTTCTCTCGTAAACAAATAGACACTGGACTGCACAAAGGGCGAGAGTCGTCGGTATCCATGATAGTCAAACTCCACTGCTGATCTGTCCATAATACCAGTTTTTGCCCTACCCTTAATGATGAGGTGAAACGCGCTGGAGTCTGTACCAGCCAGGGATCCAAGGTGTGAATGGGTGAAAACAAGCTCCTCTATCCATGCAATAATATTTTATTTGAAGGATAAAGATCTTAGATTTATGAAGTTATTATCTAAGGTGGACATAAATGCTAAGAGGGGCTTAATGTCCCAGGTGGAAGTGTATTTAGGTAAAACTGGTTTGGACAAGAGAGCAGAGATTTTGGGTAGGTAAATAGGGTACCAGAGTGCCTAAAACGGTACTGTCAGACCCGAGACTAGAGGCAGCTAACCCCTCTTGAAATGTATGGGCTATAAGGTCTAAGACAGCTTCTAGATTAACCTGTAACCGAGATTGTGATAGGCATTCCAAGATTTAAGCTCCCCAATAATTACATTATACCTGACTCTAGTATTTGATCTTACAGAGGAGTCAAAAGGTGTTTAGCCAAGGTAGAAATAGTCTGTCCAGCTATAAAACCAAACATGCTCTCTCTCATCCATGTAAAACTGTAGGAGACCCAGTAGAAGGTCTCCTGTCACTTGACAACAACTGTGAATGAGGCCTAATGGCAGACTTGGACACCCTAGAGAAAAGGCGGATCAAAAGAAAAAAATGTTTGGTTGGTCAGATAGGATATATTAGCAACACTATGGACATCACCTGATCAATTATGATATTGTGAAGGACATTTGGGAGACGAGAGGGGGGAGGAAAGGCATATAAAAGCTTTGAGGTTATCTACAGAAACTAGAGCACGTTCATTTCTATGCTCCTTGAGTCAACACCCGAGATATAAACAATGGAATATAGGATGAGCTGGTGGAGAGATCTATATCTATCCTCCTGAACGTTTCTGCCAGGAGAAGAAATGTGTTCCTCCCACGAGACACAATAGTGAGAGTTAGCTTCTTTCACTGATCTGCTTAATCATTGGTCCCTCCTGGAACTAATGTTGCTGAGAGACAAATCTGCTTGGAAAGAGCTTTGTTGCAGAGAATTCTGGTGCGATTGCCATCCACCTTGTTGATATAAGATACTGTAGTCCTATTGTCCATCTGAAGCACCACTCTTACATTGTCAGGTCCTGCAGGACCAGGGTCAGTAGGGCCAAAATGGCTGCCCTGAAATATTAGGAGATAAAGTGACTTATGAAGAGCTTAAGAAGGATCCCACTTTTACTTTAAAAAAAGATTGATTCAACTCGTTAGAAAATGACAAATCTTTAGGTATTTTGAATGATAAGGAATTTCAATATCTTAACAAAGATAAACCAATGGTGGCTATTTTTTTACTTTCTCCCAAAGTTACATAAAAACGATAAAGAACCACCAGGGAGACCAATAATCTCCGGTATAGGCTCGTTAACATCAAATCTGTCAGAATATATCTATATATATTTTTTTGAAAATGTTGTATGTACTGTCGCAAAGGCCAATCTGATTGGTCAGTTGGTCTGTCACTCACCCTCTGGCCAATCAGATTGGTTCGTGGACCAGCCCCACCCCGGACGCCTCATTGGTCACACTCACCCGCCGCCGACACAGCTACCAACGCTGCACGCTCCTCGGTGCCGCCGCCGCCTCACCTCTCCCCACATTCCCCCCCCACAGCAAACCCCAGCCTCTGCACCGCTACCCATGGCCAGCGGTGCCCGCTCCTCGGCGCCACAGCCTCACCTCTCCCCACAAAATCCCCCCCCCCCAACACCCACAGCAAACCCCAGCCTCTGCACCGCTACCCACGGCCAGCGGCGCCCTCTCCTCGGTGCCACAGCCTCACCTCAAATGCCCCCCCTCCTCCACCCCACCTCTCGACACGGCGCCTCCCGCCTGCAAAACTCCCGCCGCCTCCCGCCGAGTAACCGACATCACCGCCGCCGCCTCACATACTATGCAAGACGTCTTTTATTGTATATCTCCTTCAATGCCCATGAGGTCTCCAGTATGTGGGATGCACCTCACGACCATTGAGGGTCCGCATACTGGAGCACATGGGCAATATTCATAAGAGATTATTGACCCACAATGTTTCCAAACATTTTGCATTAGTCCATGGTGGTAAACCAATTCGATTGACTTATATAGCATTGGAGTTTGTTCAGTCCAGTTAGAGAGGAGGCGGCAGGCTGTTAAAGCTATGCCAAAGAGAGACGTATTGGATCTACCGCCTGAAAACCTTGGTCCCCCATGGCCTCAATGTAGAGATTGATATCGATGCATTTTTAACTTAAGAATATTGTTATCGTTTCTGGTTTAATGTCTCACTTAGGGTCTCCCCTATCATTCACATTCCACCCTTCTTGTTATTCTCCGTCATATGTGTTCTGAATGTTACATTCATTATGTGTTTTTGTCATTTTCTGACACCCGTTCTTCTATTGCCATGTGATTTTATAATATTATGTTTTTTAAAGTGTCATAAGATATTTGATATGTTTTTCTAAACAATCTTTTTATATATAAATTGTTAAATATTCATGTTTATGTCACAGCCGTATCACTTTTCCATTAATACGTAAGCCTTTATATGTCTATCCATGTTGGAAATATTCAACCTCACAGTTGCTGATTGAGGTCATTGTATATATATGGTTGGTTACGTTTATTGTAATAAAGTCTAGTGATATGGTTGTGTTAAGGTTTTTCAAGTCTACTTCCTCTGGCTGGCTATTTTGATCATATACAGTATAGCATTATTCCATATATGGACTCTTATGGTGTATATGGACACTATATATGGATTTATCAACAGTACTCATCATTTGCGAGACATTTATGAATTATATAATGTCTATTTCACAATGTCATTTTATATCATTGGTCTTCCATAATATAATCACATTATTCATCCGGGATCCAGCTTGTGGTGCATTATTATTGTTATTTCACTTACTGGCTGTGAGCTAACCAGAGAGAGCTTCCATTGATTGTAATATAAAGATTTTATTGATCATGTGTTTTAAGTATGTATATATACACTGTTATTAGAAACATGTATTTTCTATTATTTGTATTAAATTTTCATTATGATCATTAGCTGTTTTATATATATGTACGTCTATTGACATTGACTGAGTTATATTGTGAGACACATAGCGGTATACGTATTTACCTGTGTAATTAAAGTCAATGTACAGTATTTAGGTCATTAGAGTCAAATTAAATGTGATTGACCGGGGTATATAGACCATCCGGTCACACATCGTAGTATCATGGTTTCCTGACAAAGCAATTTCATTGCGAAACGCGTAGAAGAAAATCGGTGACCTTTTTGGAGCCAAACAGCAGCCGTAGGATGCCGAGGAAGTGCCAGGACCTATCAGCAGCCCGCAGAGAACGCGGAAGTGAAGGAACACGGGTGAAGGAGCCCAGGCGACGTGCTGCCCAGGCTGTTACTACACTCCAATATTGGCCGCCGATGCACTTTTATATGTAAGAACAGAGTGCTGTACTTTATTTTATGTCAATACATCGTTTTCATATACATTTTCTCTGTGTGCGGTGATTCAATAGGAGGGGGAGATAGTACACCATAAGAAGGGTTCCCGATTCTGGTTCCATCTATGGGTAGATGTCCCCATTATACAAACAAGAGATCAACTACTGCCAGCGACCGTGGGAGAAGAGGAGTATTCTTCCAAAGATATCATTATAGGTCCAAATTCACTCTAGGCCATGTGAGTAGTGGCATTGATCACTTTTCAAACAATCACATTTTTCTAAAGACTAATTGTCATTACAATATGGAACGATATGCATATTTACATTTTTACATGATTCTGTAAAATTGGTCAAGCAGCATATCACTTATACTTATATCACAAATTTAATTATATTCATATTGTCCACATTCATATTGTGCACTTAATATCTGCCCATTATATCCACTTTTTCACTATCTTCCACTTTAATTAGCTTGATCATTTGCTGAGCCAGCACAAGAGAGTGCCTCAGCTTTTCTTCATTTATTTGCCCTGAAATACAACAGATTTATGTAAAGGTGACTACCTGTATTTTTCTTGAACTTCCCAAACCTAGGAGAAAATCATTCAAGCTAAAAGAAATGTGTCTGTCATTATGAGAAGGTCTGGGGATGACTGTCATGGGAGAGGGGGTTTGGCCCGGTATTTAAGGGGTTACACCCTATTTGGCCACCCCCTGCTCTCACGTGGGAAGCAAGGGGTTAACTGGACTGTGGTTCAGTAAGGTGTTTTTACCCGGCTTCAGCAACCAACTGTATATTGCTGGTAGAGACAGCTAGGCCCATGTCTGGAGCATTGGGTGTGAAATATAGCACCTGTGACAAACGTTCTCTACATAGGAGGCCCAGCTTCAAAGCATTTCTTGACAAGGGGTTTTATGGGGGCCAGGGGTGCGTCTACAGAAGGAGATATCAGAATGAGTGACCTTATTAAATATAAGAATATCATGAGATGTCCTCGGCTGAACATGCTAAAAGTTACATGTGTGTATCCGTGGGACCGAGTCGCAAATAATGATTACAGACACATGATGTCTAGCAGGTACTAAGAGACAGATATTAATATCTCTCTTAATTTTAGTATTACACGGTAATATTTAGTCTCATTGGGAGCATCATGCGTGCCGGAATGTATTAATATGTCTCGCGTGCCAGTAAGTATTACTGAACTGAAGTTATGAAGTTATTTAGATAGGAAAAGCAGTTTTTAAACGTCCTGGGATGGGAGGAGTTTTACTCTGGGGTAAGATTGTCAACCTCACCACTGATTTATGACAGGGGTTGGGTTTAGGTTGTGTTCAATGGGAAATAACTGTATTTAAGGCTGAGCAAGTGTGGGAGGGGGGCTGAGGAAATAAGCCCCCTGATTAGAATAATACCCACCCAGTGGGCAGGTATTACGGTGCCCTCAGGTGAGGTGGCAAGGAGAGATTGGGTGCAGGGAATTGTTCTCCAATGGCCTACACTCAATAGTAAGGTATAGACTGGAGATTGCATATAAACCAGTGTCCAGCCTATACTCTGTGTCTTTGTGCTTTTCGTGATGTCTACATCTGAATCTATGGAAGAAATTGCCACTCCTGTATCCTGATGGCTTTCTTGTCCAAACCCCTTAAGTAAGTGTATATTTTGCCTGTTATTTGTATATCTTGTGTGTTCACCTTTTTCAAGGAATAAATTATATTTTATCATATCTCAGCCGTGTTCAGTTCCACCCAGGTATTTTGGTGTATAATATAGGCCTCTCACAAGTTCCCGTGACAATGACTCTAGAAGAAGAGGAGGAGATAGAGGTAGAAGAATTCTGTCCTTGAGACATGATATTAATGAATAATAGCCAGCTAGAGTCTCCCTTGACGAACAAGGTGGTAAAAAATTAATTGGGGCTGCCTGCATAGTAGAGGAGCTTGATGAACACCTGGCCGTAAAGCCAATTGATTCCCTAGAGCGACCTCTAGTGTCCTCAGGGAAATCTGACTGTTCTGCATGACCTGCACTACGGCCTGTATGGACTGAAGCTTCTAGAGAGGACCACTGAAAGATAGAGAATGGGTAGCTAGCATGAAGCCTAGATACTGGGTAGACTGAGGTGTAAGTATGAGTTTATCTTGATTTATAGTAAATCCTAAATTCTACAATAGGATAACAGTTTTGTTCAGTTGCTCTATCAAAATATCTAGATCATGATTTACAAGGAGAAAGACAGCTAGATAAATAAGGCAAATAGAGGACACGATCAGCCAGCACCGACTTCATTACCCTGGTAAAGGTAAAAGGAGCATTGAATAGGACGAAAACCATGACCATCCATTGATAGAACTGAGTGCTAGGCAATCATGGGTGGAGAGAATACTTACCCCAAGTGCTTGAAAATGCTGGTGGGAACCAAGGGTATAAAGTAAAATAAAGAATAGCCAACATTCACATGAATATTTAAGTTGCATTTAATGTACTGGATCTATGTTTCGATCCTAAACACAGACCAATCTGAAGATGGAGATCAGCCACAACTGACTTAATCACCCTGGTAACGGGTAAGACGTGTTTGTTAGGCTGAAAACCACGACCGTCCTTTAGTAGAACTGACAATTCCACCTGGATCTGGGAAGAGACCTGTGATTAGGACAATTAGGAATTACGGGAAAGGCATCTTTTATCTATGTAAGCAGAAATAATGGGCGACCTAAAGTCGGACAAGCCTCCCATTCACAATGTCTTGTGTCATTGCATCTTTTCACGTTTAGCACTGGTCAAACTGAACCACCCGGCTTCCGTACTGAAAACCAAAAGTGTCCAAGAGTTCTGCCAGCTCTATCCTGTTCTGGTCTAGGGACAGAGAGAGCAGAGTCTAGATAAGTATAACAAAGAGATGAAATAGAGAGCAATAATATGGTGCAGGTATACAGTAGGGTATAAATAAATATATTAAAAAAATATAATCGAATAATAGTGAGAGTGATAGGTAAGTAATGTTAAAATAATGATAAATTATGGGGCAATCCAAATGTAATATGTAGGACAAACTAAATGTATCAGTGTCACTAGATCAGACAGTACAAAGTACAAATAGAAGTATAACATGTCTTAGTATTTATTTTTCAAATAAATGTTAATAAATGAGACATTTCCTTTACGGGTTATTGTAAAATAGAAAACATAGCACTGAACGTGCAATCCTTCTGCTCCCCGGAGAGGCTGCTGCACCTGTCACAGAGAGAGGACCTGTCAGGGCTCCCCGGAGAGGCTGCTGCACCTGTCACAGAGAGAGGACCTGTCAGGGCTCTGATCAAAGGCTGAACACAGCTGTGATGCTGAAGCAGGCGATGCACTGAGGGAGAAATCCTGTGTTTTATTTATTAGTCTCATTGCAAAACTGGTGCAAAAGACCCACCACGGGCACTAAATAAATAATAACCATAAAAAGGTTTTTATATACGCTGCTTCTGGCTCAATATACAATATAACAATATACAATAAAACAAGTGTTTTCCGTATAGCCTGCTTAGGAAGCTCCGTGCATAGAATGGTGCCGGCTCCCTGTGAACCGAAGAGCTTACAGTTTAATTTTGATGCCTGAGGCACATGGATTTGAACTTGGTTCACTTACATTAAAAGGCAGTTTCGTCCCACTGAGATACTCCTTTAATATTTATGCAGCTTGGAAACATTGACCTTTAACCTCCTATTACTTTCAAATCTGTTCTCTGCTGTTATGTGTGGCCCTGTACTGGCCCTCGGGAGCCGGTGGTATGTGTGGCCCTGTACTGGCCCCGGGAGTTGGGATGCTTGCGTGCAGCCCTCGGGGACTGTGACTAGTGGCAGTGTTATAGCTGTAAGGTGCCACAAGGTGGCAGTGTTATAGCTGTAAGGTGCCACAAGGTGGCAGTGTTATAGCTGTAAGGTGCCACAAGGTGGCAGTGTTATTGCTGTAAGATGCCACAAGGTGGCAGTGTTATTGCTGTAAGGTGCCACAAGGTGGCAGTGTGAAGCTGATCAGTGGATAATGTTTGTGAAACATTTTTGGAAATCCACCCAAATGTATTATTCCATTTACCAATAACATTGTAACAAAGGAGGGAGAGGGAGTGGGGGGGGGAGGGAGAGGGAGTGGGGGGGGGGGAGGGAGAGGGAACAGGGGGGGGGAGAGGGAGCAGGGGGGGAGGGAGAGGGAGCGGGGAGGGAGAGGGAGCAGGGGGGGAGAGGGAGCAGGGGGCCACAGGTACTCCCTAGGGGGGAGGGGGGTATGAGATCTGTAATAGGACCAGGCTCCTAACCTGAGGGCTTGGAAAGCTTGTAAAATATGATCCACTTGTTGGTGCAATAAAAGGTGTCACACCCCCACTCCCCCTCCCCCCCCCTGTTACTACATGGAAGAAAGGACCAGCACGGCCCCCCACCCTTCTTGGTTTACTAATAACATGTCTCCGAAGCCTCATGGTGTTGTAAATACCGTACAGGACCATTTTGGTGCTCTGATCTTCACAGTGGTTTGTGTATTCTTCGCACAGATTGCTGTTTCTCTCCCACGTGATCCTCCGCTTGCTGTATGTGCAAAACTTCCACGGACCCAAATGAGTGAGAATTAAGGCTCTTGGGTTTAATTTGAATGCCTGTGTCTCCGGGGGATTAAACGATTTGCCCAGGGTCACACACCCAGCACCCACAGCTACAACCTCAAAATACTCATCATTACTCTGCTTTCAGTCCCCAACTTTCAGGAAGCCTTTGTCTGTTCTTTGTTTTCGTACCAGGCCCCTCAAAGTGACTTCATGGGCAAAGAATTGGGCTAAACGTCTTGCTTATAAATAGATACGTTTTGAACTATATAATGTGGCATGTTATTTCAAACATTTTTATTGTTTTCTGACAGGGGTACATTCACATCACATGGTTGTTTATAGACAGTAAACTTAATTAACATATACATTTAAAAGTGAACAACCCGAAGCATCTCAAAGTTGATTGATCAAGAAGAGTCGATCTGCTCCTAGTATTTTGTAACCTCCTATGCATTTAGATTCTATTATGTAGATCCCCATCCGGGAGAATTAACAGTTATAGGAGGATCTTAGATCAAACCCCTTATATTAGTACTGTAAAGGATAGACAGAGAGAAAGAGGGGGAAAAGAGAGAAAAACAGAAGGAGAGGGGAGAGACGGGATAGGAACGGGGAAACCATATCTCATTTTTAATCTCTTTAATTATAAGGCCACTGTGCCCAAACTTTCTCATATTGTACTATATTCTGTTTCAGGAGCGCCGATAGGTATTCCATAAGCTTGACCTCGCTTACCTTGCGAAGGACCATTTGCTTCGAAGGGGGTTTAATCTTTTTCCAATTAGCTGCTATTGAGCAGCGAGCCGCAGTCAGGATGAACGAAGCCAATTTTTTAAGAGGGACAGAGATATCTTCGATGGGTTTCGCGAGTAGGCATATCAGCGGGTCCATCCGTATCTCAACTCCTACCGTCTCCTCAACCAATGAGCATATCATATTCCAGAAAGTCTGGATCTTTGGGCATGTCCACCATATATGCACCATATCTCCTCTCTGGCCGCACCCCCTCCAACAGAGGTCAGACAAGCCAGGGAAGATCCGGCTCAGCCTACTCGGGATTAAGTACCATTGATATAGAATTTTATATATATTTTCCTTAGTAGTAGTGCAAATAGAAGTTTTGGCTGCTGCTTCCCAAATATCCTCCCATTCATCTCTGTCTATATCAAGATTGAGGTCTTCAGCCCATTTCATCATATAATTGTGGTTGACGGGACTCCTGGACCGTGCTAGCCCCGCGTAAATCTCTGAGATCATAATGTGGCATGTTAGATGCAACACGGGGGCTTTTTGTCTTTTATTGTACTGTATACACGAGGTCACCATCCCAGTAGCTCTCCGTGACACAATATATATGATGTAGCGGATTTGGGTTCTGAGCTTACAGGCCCTGTGTGTCTCTGTGTGTGTGTGTGTGTGTGTGCCTGTGTGCCTGTGTGCCTGTGTGTGTGTGTGTGTCTGTGTGTGTGTGTGTGTGTCTGTGTGTGTGTGTGTGCCTGTGTGCGTGTGTGTGTGTGTGTCTGTGTGTCTGTGCCTGTGTGTGTGTGTGTGTGTGTGTGTGTGTGCCTGTGTGTGTGTGTGTGTGTCTGTGTGTGTGTCTGTGTGTGTCTGTGCCTGTGTGCGTGTGTGTGTGTTAGTGACCCCTCCTCCCTGTATCTACGCTCGCCCATCCCACCTCTTTAGTTGCAGTTCTTGCTAAGCTCGTGTGAGTGACCAGTCTATAAAGACCGCTCTCCCCCCATTAGAGAGGTTCTGAGAGCGTTTTGCACGTGCAGCAGTATAAGGACCTACAGATGGGCCATACTGACGTGGTTACAGGCTTAAGTACTTTGGCCAAAGGACTGTACTAATTGACCCTTGTTCATGTGACCCCTCTGTGCCCAGCTCACAATGAGGTGTTGCAGCGAGGTAGGGTGGGGAGGTGCAGGTGTTGGTGCACAGACTCTCATACCTTTTCTCAGGGGGCTGGCGTCCGGGCTGGCTGGATGTGTAAGCGTTGAGCGGTGGTAATAATGTGCGCCAGGAACTTCGTCCACAAACAGAACAGGTTTTATTCTTATTGTCATACATACAGGGTTCTTCCCTGGGATCACAGGGCAGCACTCATGGCTTTTGTCACATCTTCTTGTTCCCAAAAGCAGTAGGAATATGCCCACCATTATTCTCGCTGCCTGGATTTAATGCCAAAGCCCAATAATGGGGTTCTGGCATGCTTAGACGTGGGATTGCTGGTACAACACTCCCAATGTGGGTCTCCCCCCAGTGAGTTCCCGTACTTGGGCTCCCAGACCATGATGCCACCACACACTTTCCCCCTTTGGCACACACCGCCGCGGCCCTTCTGCGGTAAGGGGCACTTTCCCTCACTATGAAAACAAGAAAGGTGACCATACGCTTAAACATAAAGTAGCAGAAGACTGACATATAACCATATAATACCCCCTCCTGGGGTCTAGGGACCAGAATCCTCCACCCCATATTTATACTCAATAGTGGCATAATAGGGTCACCATAGGTACAGCCAGGGGACGGGGTTAGGGCCCTTAGCATATTCCCACCTCAGATAACAGAGCAGACACCTTCTAGAAGCTGGGCGTGGCTAAACCACGTTTACACTATCTGTTACACTATTTAGCAACAAATATAGAAAGGTCACTACTTTGCAACAACCCACACGTACAAAATAGTAAGCCCAATAGGGGGATTACATATGTGATGGTAGATTAGGGTTTTGAGTTTACAGGGGCTGTGCGCTTTTGGTTTTGTTCCCTCACAGTGACGGCAGCGTTCTTGTATTAACCCCTTCACTGCCAGAGGACCCTGCCCTGATCAGGCGATGGCTTTTCAGTAAAATATTTACAGGAAATCTGCTTCTTTAGATCCTGCATTCAGCTTTACAGCCTTGAGTGCAACAACAAAAAAAAGTCTGCAAACCATCGAGTTAAAGGGTTAACACCGCTCCCTAGAAGTCCTAACAAAGCACGTTTCCAAATAAAACCTATGTTCTGAGAAGGATGACAAGGTGGCAAAGCAGAGAACTTCCGAAGAGACTATTAAATGCAGCCATATGCCAGGCAGTACGAGCATGAGATCCATACTGCAGGGCCAGACAGCGCGCTGATTTATTAGTATAGCTGCAAATGATATTCTGTCACCTCAGCTTGTTCTACGCAGATGCCACAAGGATTCTCAATTAGAAAAATCTATCTTCTATTTATATAATTCCGCTGCTGCTGCGCTGCGCTTCTCAACGTGAGATACAATGTGGGTTTAACCGGGGAATACGTTAATGTAATGCCAGGCGTGAGACAGATATGCAAACAACATGAAAGGGGAGCGTCTGTCCCAGTGAGCTTACAATCTAAGGGGCAGATTCATCAAGCAGCGCCATACCCCCATATACACATAAAACGTCTTTCTTCAAATGTGGGACCCCTGAAGCTCTTCCAAGAGGGAAATGCTGAGGGTGTTTCCTTCACTAACAGGACTGGTATAAGTGCAGGATCTGAGCTGCGGATTTCCCGTGTTATCTGCGGCTTTTGGCGACCGGACTTTCTCCATGCCTATCGCCGCCCACATCTGTGACATCACCAGGCGGCACGGGCTTGCGACAAACAGCTGGGCTGATGGAGAGAGAGGACAGTAAGAGGACTCAGCGGTCCCCTGCAACTCTACACAGTTCTATCTGCATTTGACTTACTGTCTTGCTGTAAGTACATAACCCCCCGCACCCACCTGTTTTTGTATTAAATTGTATTGCACTATTTTGGCATCCTCTTCCCCCATATACTCCTTGCCTGCACCAAGCCATTGGATCAAGGTCCGCCATCACCTGTAGTGTACTTACTCTCCATCAATCTACTTTGTTCCCTTAACATGTGGGTGGGTCATCCCCTTTATATATTTTTTCACTTTTTAACACTGGTTGTGTTTTTTGTATTGTTGTGTGTCCATTACACACGTTCTAGCGGTCGTGCGCTTTCTCACATCTCCAGCAGATCAGTTTTCCAAGAAGCTTTTCACTGTGTGATGGCAAATAAAGGTGTTTCCTGTGAGATAAGGAGGAAAAAGCAAACGGTTTATACAGCGCATTGTGATGTGTGTGCTTTGGAATCCCCCCTAACACCCGCTATAGCTTCATACATCGGGATCAGGGGGCTGAACTTCAGTCCTTAAGTCACCTCCCCCCCCCAACAGGTCAAGTTTGAAGGGATGGAGGTACCGAAATTCCGGTTACTATTTTCACTGATCATAAGAACCATCTCTATATTTAAGGCACTCGCCGCTTGGGGTCGCGACAAGCAAGATGATCTCTTTTCTTCTCTCGCTTCAATTTCGTTATTTCTTATCTACCCGGTTCTAAAATTGTGGTATTCAGATGCTCTTTCCCTTCAATTTCTAGTAGACGACAAGTCCGAGGATCAAGAGGAAACCATACTCCCTCCGTCATGCATAATCTCCGCCAATACTTTTGATTCCATTGTACTGAGCCAGTCCGATGTTCCAGAAGGTCTTCAAGTCCCATAGGGACGTCTCTTCACCCCCCACCTTTTCGTAGAAAGGTACTGGAATGTGGGCATTCTTCTAAAAGCTCCTGACATCCGGGCACTAAAAGAACCATCGATCTCCTGGAACGAACCTTTTGGTAGCCAGGCATGCGCAAGGACATGAAGGGTTTGTCTCCGTATGTCCCACCTGTCCCCAGAACAAGACGCCCCGTAATAGACCTCCTGGCTTGCTACAACTGCTCCCAAACCTAGATCGCCCATGGACTCACCTCTCCATGGACTTCATCGTGGAACTACCTGTGGCCTAAGCAAGCCCACTTCATACCCTTCAAGGGCCTACCCAACGCTCTCAAATTGTCCAAAATATTTATTAAGGAGGGATTCTGTCTACATGGGGTCCCCCAGGTCATTGTGTCAGAGGTTCCCAATTTATCTCAATGTTTTGGGGGCCTTCTGCAAGCACCTAGGGATCTCGCTGCACTTTTCTTGTGGCTATCACCCTCAGACCAATGTCCAAACGGAGTGAACAAATCAATCACTTGAACGGTTTATCCGTTGCTTCATCTCGGATACCCAGGACAACTGGACAGATCTTTTGCCTTGTGCCAAGTGTTCCCACAACAATCTGCGCAACGAGTCAACCCAAGACTCACCCTTTTATTTACTATCTTCGGCTTTCACCCCTCAGCTCTGCACTGCAGGATCCGGATCTGAGGTACCGGCAGAAGATAAAAGATCCTGCTTCTTCAAGAGTCCTGGGCTAAGATTCAGGAGAATTTAAAAAAGGCAGTCTCTCTACAGATAAAACAGGCTGACCGACATCGTCGCAAAACACCTACGTACGACCCGGGACGGAAGGTCTGGTTGTCCACAAGGAACATTCGGTTGAAGGTCCCCACAGCTAAATTAGCACCAAGGTATATTGGACCATTGCCCGTGATCGAGAAAGTCAATTCGGTGGCATAACAGCTTCGGTTACCAGCCTTGATGAAAATCCCTTCTGTGTTCCATACATCACTTCTCAAGCCCTTCATACTGGACCCTCAGTCTCCAGCTTCGGTGGCCCTGCCTGAACCCTTCTTGTTTGAGGGACAACAGGAATACGAGGTACAACCCCTCTTGGACTCCAGGCTCTCCCGCGGAAAGATCCAGTACCTGGTTCATTGGAAGGGCTTCGGCCCCGAGGAACCTTCTTGGGTTCCTAAGGACCAACTTCACCCCCCTAGGCTTATTCGGGCCTTTAATCAGAGGTTTCCTTTCAAGCCATCCCTGAGACGCCCGGAGGTCGCCCCTGAAGGGGGGGGGGGGGGTTACTGTGAGGATTGTCCGTCAGACCCGCCCTTGTGATGCACCCCGTGACAGGACGGGTGACGCATGCCGCACTACCAGGCTGAGGGACACCGCACGGCCTGCACTTAGGCTCCGCCCCGTGACGCGTCCTGTGACGAAGCGCCGAACGCGCGCTGCTCTGCCAGATTGGGGGACATAGCATGGACCTCGCTCAGGCTTCGCCCTCATGACGTCACGAGTGAGGCGCACCGCAAGCTACGCGCAGGCGCCGAGCTACCTTGGGCACACGAGGGGTTAATTACATCAGCAATTATCCCACTCCTGCTCTTCTCCCCTCCCCTGTTTCCCAGTGGACTGAATATGTCATGGGGCGGTTCTTGTTCATCACCCTGCAGCTGTGTGCTGCCCTACCATTGGCTGCCTGTCCTTTAAAGCTGCCGTTCCGTCAATATCCTGCATGTGTGTTTTTTTTTAATAAATCAGTTCTGTAGTAAGAAAAAATACTTTTAGCATTTTCTGTTTTTAAAAAAACAACTTTGAAAGACCAATTTTCTTGTATTTTATTTTAACAGCCATTTGCTAAGGCACCGCCCCTTCATGTCCTGTCACAAGCCCTGGCACACCCCTTTGTCAGCCCTGCCCTCCCTCTAGCACATGTCAGTGCAGGAGTGCTCATGAATATTCATGAGCTTCCACTGACAGACAAGCAGAATATAAACAGATCCCTTCACTAATTATGTCACCAAATTTCGACCTATCAATACATGGAGAACGAATTGAGCTGCAGCTATACAGTTCTTTAGGTAATTAGAGATTGCACACATAAAACTATTGAAGTAAAAAAATAAATAAAAAAAAAAAAAGACTGAACTGCAGCTTTAATTGCTCAGTCAGCCCTGCTGCAAACTGGCTGAGCATAAACCTGTTTGTGTACTAGTGTTTGCCCCAAACACCCTGCTACCCTGTTGCTGTCTTGTCTTGCTCATCCTGTTCCTGTTTTGACCTCGGCTTGTATCTGGACCTCCGCCTCTCTGACCCTTGACCTCGGCGTGCATTTGGACTTCTACCTTCTATACCCCTGGACCCTGGCACCGCATAACGACTATCCGATCTCCCCAATCCTAGAACACGACAAGTACCTCGACCAATCTGTCTTCTCCTACCCTGACCCAGCTACACGACTACCACTCTGCACTCCGGAGGTGGCTGCCCAGTTCTGGGTCGGTGATTACCAACATCCCCACCTCAGCCTCGCGGTCCCGGCTTGTTTGTGGTGAGCACTCGTCACAGAGATGCCTCTTCTTAATGTGAAACTTAACATCAAAATGCGACGTGATACATGGTATTCTCAGCAGAAGACAACTCGATACAGAAGCGTGATCTGCACAGTCACTATGCTAATAAGCAGAATACATTCATGGGTGTGGGAGAGGAATTACTTTCCGAGGTTTCACACCTGGAAACAGAAGATAAGGAGAGAGAGAAATGAACATTTTGTTTTTCCTGTTGGTGCTGGGAATGAGTGAAACTGCCTCTTCAATCACTCAGTACTACTATATAGGGATCCGCGGGGAACACACAGATAGTTCTGCATTTGCTTCCATGCTATTAAAAGAAAGCGGATGCATCATTAATTGTGCATAACCTGCTTCCCATTCTGCCTGTGAATAGAGGTTATGTG
This sequence comes from Ascaphus truei, assembly GCF_040206685.1. Lineage (NCBI taxonomy): Eukaryota > Metazoa > Chordata > Amphibia > Anura > Ascaphidae > Ascaphus > Ascaphus truei. The sequence continues at coordinate 53,952,261 of NC_134496.1, read as the reverse complement.
AGTGCCAGCTGCCAGCTCAGAGTTCCTGTTAATGCATCGGAGCTGACCCAAAACTTCTGGGCAAGTGCAGCGTTAACCTATTCAGTGCTGGAACACAGCCCAACATGCTGCTTTGCAATGTGATGTTGGCTGCTCCAGCACTGAGGAGGTTAATCCATCCTTGAGTAGTGTATGCCTTCAGTGTGCAGAGGGGTACACTGGGGGGCTCTGTGTGCAGAGGGGTACACTGGGGGGCTCTGTGTGCTGAGGGGTACACTGGGGGTCTCTGTGTGTAGAGGGGTACACTGGGGGGCTCTGTGTGTAGAGGGGTACACTGGGGGGCTCTGTGTGCAGAGGGGTACACTGGGGGGCTCTGTGTGCAGATGGGTACACTGGGGGGCTCTGTGTGCAGAGGGGTACACTGGGGGGCTCTGTGTGCTGAGGGGTACACTGGGGGGCTCTGTGTGCAGAGGGGTACACTGGGGGGCTCTGTGTGCAGAGGGGTACACTGGGGGGCTCTGTGTGCAGAGGGGTACACGGGGGGCTCTGTGTGTAGAGGGGTACACTGGGGGGCTCTGTGTGCTGACGGGTACACTGGGGGGCTCTGTGTGCAGAGGGGTACACTGGGGGGCTCTGTGTGTAGAGGGGTACACTGGGGGGCTCTGTGTGCAGAGGGGTACACTGGGGGGCTCTGTGTGCAGAGGGGTACACTGGGGGGCTCTGTGTGCAGAGGGGTACACGAGGGGGGGCTCTGTGTGTAGAGGGGTACACTGGGGGGCTCTGTGTGCAGAGGGCTACACTGGGGGGCTCTGTGTGCAGAGGGGTACACTGGGGGGCTCTGTGTGCAGAGGGCTACACGGGGGGCTCTGTGTGCAGAGGGGTACACTGGGGGCTCTGTGTGCAGAGGGGTACACTGGGGGGCTCCTGCATTGCAGACATGAAATACAAGGAAAACACGGGTTCCAGATAAGATCTCAGTAGCCGGGTGATTCCCTGTGCCTCTATGTTAATATTTAACATACAGTACGGTAACACATGGGAACAGGCTTGCTGGCCTAAATTCAATCTATAGCTTGGCTTTGGTCAGCCATTTGTCCTGAGCCAATGATTTATTGGTCATCTTAGTAATAATGAATAAAGTAATATAATACAGACAGACAATCTACTTACTAATCTACGTATATTTTTTTATGTGGAATAAAGGCTTAAGAACCTCCACATAATTGTTTGAGTTTGCAGTGATTTAATTTCTACATTAAATATGGCCTGTAATCAATATGCTATGAAGATTATGCGTGATGGCCATGTGTTTATTAAAATTCAAACTGCTTCTCCAACAAAGTGAAGATGGATTTTCAATTACAACATATTGAATAGGGTCTATTCCGGTGTTTTTCAACCAGGGTTCCTAGGTCCCTTGGGTTCCCCGGGAACGCCTAAAGGGTTCCCTGAAATTTTAAGATCATTTAAAAATTGTACCAAATACAGAAGAATTTACAATGTATCTGATCTCAGACGCGCTGAAACAGAGGGTTGAGGTTCCACAAAATTTCACATACAGGGTTCCTTAACCAAAAAAAGGTTGGAAACCACTGGTCTATACTGTAAGTGAATTATATCCTTTTGGATACTATTTAACTCCCTCTAGTGGACATCAATCATATAAACATACTTTATAAAACAGAGGGGTCGATGCGCAGTCTTGAGATAAGTCGCGGCTAATAATGTCACGTAACCTAAACAGGAACGCCCGTTATTTTCCCCGAAATTAGCCGAGGAACAAAGAAAAGTGTCAAACTTTACAAAGAACACACAACAATGGAAACTTAATGTCATGTTAAGTCACTTAACCGAGCACAGACACACACCCGAGCACACAGACATACACCCGAGCACACAGACACACACTCGAGCACACAGACATACACCCGAGCACACAGACATACACCCGAGCACACAGACACACACCCGAGCACACAGACATACACCCGAGCACACAGACACACACCTGAGCACATAGACACACACCCGGAGCACACAGACACACGCCCGGAGCACAGACACACGCCCGAGCACACACACACACCCGAGCACACACACACACCCGAGCACACAGACACACGCCCGAGCACACAGACACACGCCTGAGCACATAGACAAACATCCGAGCACACAGACACACACCTGAGCACACAGACACACACCCGGAGCACACAGACACATGCCCGGAGCACACAGACACACAAACCCAAGCATACAGACACAAACCCGAGCACGCAGACACATAAACCCGAGCACACAGACACAAACCCGAGCACACAGACACAAACCCGAGCACACAGATTCAAACCCGAGCATACAGACACATAAACCCGAGCACACAGACACACAAGAGCGCGCAGACACACAAACCCGAGCGCGCAGACACATAAACCCGAGCACACAGACACACAAACCCGAGCACACAGATACACAAACCCGAGCACGCAGACACACAAACCCGAGCACGCAGACACATAAACCCGAGCACACAGACACATAAAAACCCGAGCACACAGACACACCAACCCGAGCACACAGACACACAAACCCGAGCACGGAGACACATAAACCCGAGCACACAGACACATAAACCCGAGCACAGACACACACACCCGAGCACACAGACACATAAACCCGAGCACACAGACACATAAACCCGAGCACGCAGACACATAAACCCGAGCTCACAGACACACAAACCCGAGCACAGACACACAAACCCGAGCACACAGACACATAAACCCGAGCTCAGACACATAAACCCGAGCACACAGACACACACCTGAGCACGCAGACACATAAACCCGAGCTCACAGACACATAAATCCGAGCTCACAGACACATAAACCCGAACACAGACACACACCCGAGCACAGACACATAAACCCAAGCACGCAGACACATAAACCCGAGCACACAGACAAATAAACCCCAGCACACAGACACATAAACCCGAGCACACAGACACAAATACCCGAGCACACAGACACAAATACCCGAGCACACAGACACACACCCCGAGCACGAAGACACACACCCAAGCACGCAGACACATAAACCCTAGCATGCAGACACACACCCGAGCACACAGACACACACCCGAGCACACAGACACACCCGAGCACGCAGACACACACCCGAGCACGCAGACACACACCCGAGCACGCAGACACACACCCGAGCACACAGACACACACAAGAGCACGCAGACACATAAACCTGAGCTCACAGACAAAAATGTCTGAGCACACAGACACACACCTGAGCAAACAGACACACCCAAGCACACAGACACACACCCGAGCACACAGACACCCCCAGACACAAACACCCGAGCACACAGACACACACCCGAGCACACAGACATACACCCGAGCACACAGACACACACCCAGGCACACAGCACAAACCCAAGCACAGAGACACACACACCCGAGCACACAGACATACACCCAAGCACAGACACACACACGTGAGCACACACAGACGGCCTTCTGCACTTACCCTGCTTTTGCTCATGTTCATGAAGGATTTTGTTTTTTTTGTACCTTGGACACTTTCTACAGATTGCAGGTGATGCTTTTCTCTATGTCAGCATTGTACGGGGAGGAGACATTGCAGTGCGAGCGCCTTTTCAATGAAAGTATGACAAATGGGATAACATGCATTGAGAATAAAGAGTAACATAGAGACGCCTGTGTTTCCCTCAGACTGAGACGTAAGTAAAGGGGGGGCCTACGCCAGTACTCTAGGGCCACCAACAGGTCAGGAATTCAGGATATCCCTGCTTCAGCACAGGTGCCTCAATCAGTGGCGCAGTCGAAGACTGCACCACCTGTGCTGAAGTAGGGATATCCTGAAAACCTGACCTGTTGGTGGCCCTTGAGGACTGGCGTTGGCCGCCCCTGGGTTAGTAGCTGGATGATTATTGGATGGATGGATTGGTGTACGGGAACTCACATTGTATGGCAGCAAAGTCCAAGATCAAGACTTCAATGTCAGATTTATCAAACGCTCACTTCTTTTTAAATATCTTGTGTGCTGAGCTCCTTGCCACCACAGCCCGTATTATCCGTCACAGCGCAGGCGATGGAGCGCATGGCGTCACGCGTGGCTGCTGCAGAGGCCATCCGTGGCCTGTGGCAATGCTATAATGTGAGCGATGGGGAGGCGTGTCCATGACATCATGAGGGCGGTTCGGTCTATCGGAAATGCTGCCGCACTGCCCTCGCGCACGCACGCAGTTTGGACGGCCTCATAGAGGTAGGGTGACCATTCGTACCGGTTTTACCGGTACAGTCCCGGTTTTTTGAGGCCTGTACCGGTTTAAGTCTGCCCCGGTTTTTGTCCCTGGTCCCGGTATTGCGGGGCAGCGGCGGTGCGGCGGGTAAGTATTTTCTATGTGTGAATGCTGCCGGGGGACTGAATGCAGGAGAATGCCGGGGGCGGGACTTAGAATGCCGGCCGACCCGCAGGGGATTGGATGAATGATGCTGCTGGGGGCGGGACTTAAAATGCCGGCCGGCCCGCAGGGGATTGGTCGCAGCATGTCAGAGGAAGCCGGGGGCGGGGCTTCCGCTTTGTGAAGCGCACACGTGACTGACTGCCTTCCCGCTCCCAGCTTCCTTGTGTGCGGTGAGTGTCCCCTTCTGTCCCGGGTCCCAGCCAGCAATAGGAGGTGGTAGCGGGGGTGCGCCTGCCTTTGCCCCCCGGAGCGCGCGCCTGCCTTTGCCCCCCGGCGCGCGCGCCTGCCTTTGCCCCCCGGAGCGCGCGCCTGCCTTTGCGCCCTGGCGCGCTCCCACCTTTGCCCCCCGGCGCTCACTTCCCCCCGTCCACTTGGTGTGGGAGATAGGCTCGGGGGCGGGCAGTGGTGGCTGCGCGTTGTGCGGGCGGTGCAGGGGCTGGCGGGGTGTATGTGTGTGTGTGTGTGTGTGTGTATCAGTGGGTGTGTGTGTATCAGTGTGTGTGTGTATCAGTGTGTGTGTGTATCAGTGTGTGTGTGTATCAGTGTGTGTGTGGGTGTATCAGTGTGTGTGTGTGTGTGTGTGTGTGTGTGTGTGTGTGTGTGTGTGTGTGTGTGTGTGTATCAGTGGGTGGGTGTGTGTGTATCAGTGGGTAGGTGTGTATCAGTGAATGTGTGTGTGTATCAGGGGGTGTGGGGGTGTATCAGTGGGTGTGTGGGTATGTATCAGTGGGTGTGTGTGTATCAGTGGGTGTGTGTGTGTGTGTGTGTGTGTGTGTGTGTGTGTGTGTATCAATGGGTGTGTGTGTGTATCAGTGTGTGTGTGTGTGTATCAGTGTGTGTGTGTGTGTGTGTGTGTGTGTGGGTGTGGGTGTGCGGGGGGGGGTGTACCAGTGGATGTGTGTGTGTATCAGTGGGCGTGTGTGTGTATCAGTGGGTGTGTGGGTGTGTGTATCAGTGTGTGTGTGTGTGTGTGTATCAGTGTGTGTGTGTGTGTATCAGTGGGTGTGCGGGGGGGGGGTGTATCAGTGGATGTGTGTGTGTATCAGGGGGGGTGTGGGTGTGTATCAGTGGGTGTGTGTGTGTGTAACAGTGGGGGTGTGTGTATCAGTGGGTGTGTGTGTATCAGTGGGTGTGTGTGTATCAGTGTGTGTGTATCAGTGGGGGTGTGTGTGTATCAGTGGGGGTGTGTGTCAGTGGGTGTGTGTGTATCAGTGCGTGTGTGGGTGTGTATCAGTGTGTGTGTGTATCAGTGGGGGTGTGTGTGTGTATCAATGGGTGTGTGTGTATCAATGTGTGTGTGTGTGTGTGTGTGTGTGTATCAATGGGTGTGTGTGTGTGTGTATCAATGGGTGTGTGTATCAGTGTGTGTGTGTGTGTGTGTGTAGTGGTGTGTATCGTGGTGTGTGTGTGTATCTGTGGTGTGGGGTGTCTGTATCAGTGGGTGTGTGTGTGTATCAGTGGGGTGTGTGTGTATCAGTGGGTGTGTGTGTATCAGTGCATGTGTGTGTATCAGTGGGTGTGGTGTGTGTGTGTATCAGTGGGTGTGTGGTGTGTATCGGTGGATGTGGGTATCAGTGGGTGTGGGTATCAGTGGGTGGGGGTGTGTGTATCAGTGGGTTGGGTGGGTGTGTATCAGTGGGTGGGTGTGTATCAGTGGGTGTCAGTGGTGGTGGTGAGTATGAGTGGGTGGGTGTGAGTATGAGTGGGTGGTGTGTGAGTGGCAGTGTGTGTCAGTGGGTGGTGTGGGTGTGTATCAGTGGTTGGGTGGTGTATCAGTGGTGTCAGTGGGTGTGAGTATCAGTGGGTTGGGTGGGTATGTGTGTGTGTGTGTGTGTGTATCAGTGGGTGTGTGTTCTCTCACTCTGTCTCTCCCTCTCTGTCTCTCCCCTCACTTTCTCTCCCCTCCTTTCTCTCCCCCCTCCCTTTCTCTCTCCTCCTGTCTCCTCTCTGTCTCTCCCCTCTCTGTCTCTCCCTCAGTCTCTCCTGTCTCTCCCCTCCTGTCTCCTCCTCCCTGTCTCTCCCCCTCCCTGTCCTCTCCCCTCCCTGTCTCTCCCTCGTCTCCCTGTCTCCTCCCTGTTCCTCCCTGTCTCCCCCTCCTCTCCCCCTCCTCCCTCTCTGTCTCTCCCTCTCCTCTCCCTCTCTGTCTCTCC